>NW_020524658.1:0-132314 GCF_003368295.1 Carassius auratus
AAATGAATGTAACATGGAAAGATGAATGCCATTTTATAATTTCTATGGTCTTATGTTATACATGTTGTCCATGTTCTTGTTCATGATTACATTTTATTTTATTGCTGTAATTAATTTATAGAATTAACAAGATGACCTGTTGAATTAATTAAGGAAGCGATGACAGATGAATGTATTTTTAGTCCAGTGCCTGTATATAAGATTACTATTGACCAATAATTTCAGAGGCTGTCACATGTGGATCAACTTACTATGTTGTGTAGTTTCATTAGTTTTCATATGAAAAATAACTTCCATATTGCTTCAATGGATTTATAGCATTTTGAGAAAAAAAAAATTAATGGATTTATTGCATTTTGAAAAATAATAATAATAACATTTTATAATAAGTCTGTTCAGATGACTATATGTATTTGCTATATACACTAAATGATATTTATTCTGTTAGAATTTCCACCCTGTTAGTTGCCCATTCCACCCTGTTAGGTTTATAGACCATCCCGCAAACCCGCTCTAACTTCCTGATCTGAATCAAATGATTTGTGATACAAGAACCGATTGGAGGATCGTGTAACAATAAGAATCCAATAATAAAAAAAAAAATTAAATATATAACATCAACTGCTTAGAGATGAATCTTAGGGCGGGAGGTGCATACCCAACAGGAGAGAGACGCACAGCATGTGAGTGTTCTGGATGCAGAATTTACTGGCGTGTGGATGGGGGCAACCTGTCATTCACGTTGTAGCATTTTGGACCAATCATACACACAACTATTTGTTATATTTAACAAATAATATAACGTCCCTTCATCTAAAAAAAGGTTCTATGGGACCCTTTCCCCAAAATGTAACTATGTATCACCTCAAAAAAGGCAGAACAGGCCTCTGGTTCCATAGCAACCAAAGGCACACTATCTGATAGCACTAGATTATTTCTTCCAGGAATGTGGCAAAGCAACTCTTAACTCAAGTCTCAAAAACAAACACACAATGCAGATAAAAAGGGACTCTTCTTTAATTAATACAATTCTTTGAATGAACACACATATACTTTAGGGCATTGTGTATGCTGTAGCTGTTCTTGTATATTGCGTTTTGTGTATTGCATATGCTTTATGCATGCTTTTGATAGATCACTATTTAATATAACCTCATCTATATGATGTTTGGTATCTATAAGTTCATATTTTCATGATTTAAATGAGAGTGTATATTGTATGTTGATACTTATGCAACAAATTAGTTTTATAAAAATCTTAAAGACTCTTTTCTTAATTTCCTCCAATCTAATTTCATATGCAAGACACCATACCGTACTAGTGACAGAGTTGTAAAACTTGCCCTCAAAAGGTAGCATTCTTCATCTGCTCACTTAAATCCTGAGGGTGTGACATCATCTCCCTACATAGATCACTGATCACCAGATCAGGCTAGTTCTTTTAGATTCAGGAATTCCAGGAGAAGATGCTGAGCTTAGAGCTCTCAGAACCACGCTAAGCTTGTGCCAGGCCTTCGGGCCTCGACTTTCCATTCATCAAGATCCTCCGATTCAGACTGGTCTTTCTCATTAAGTCACCTCAGCAGAGACCAACCGGAGCCCCAAAGTGCATCAGGACTCTTTATCAAACAGGCGAGATGTGCAAGAATCAAACTTAGCCTTATTAATTGAAACATTAAGTATCATATGCACCTTTTACAAAGGTGTGTTTGAACTAAGAAACTGATGTTTCCTTCAGGCTGTAGATCTGCTGAATATCAAATTGTATGATTTCCTCATGTTCTTTAATTCTCTTTTCTTTATTGTTTAAGCTTTAACCCTTCTTCCTATGCCAACTGTATGTATGTTTGTGTGTGTGACTAGTTTAAGTGTTTATGTAGTAAATAAAGTCTTATTTGTATCACACTTGAGGTTGTTCATTGTTTGCTCATAAATGAAGTCCCCAATCATGCAGATTTTTGCCACATGCTCTGAGTAGTATTGTACAGTAAGAAAGCTATTTTCCTTAAACAGGAAATCAATGTTCTTAGAATTGACAGAGAGTTGACACTGAGAGGTCAACTTAATGCTTAGAGTGGATCTAAATATTTATAATTACTCATAACTTGTTATGATTGATTATTCATATTTCCCCTTTGAGCTGATTCGCTACACATGAGAAGTGAGAAATGTCTTGTTTAAGAAGCAGTTGCATTTGAACATACATCACATTAGGGAAGTAAAGACTACAATAACTTCCATTTAATACATTTCAACTGTCACATGATCACACACACAGACCACAAGCTTGTTTTCATCTAGCTTTAAAAAGAAGACGTGTCCTGACAACTTGAACACAACTACACAGGAACAAGGAACTAAATCATTTAATGTTTGATGGTTAAAGAGCAGAAATGTCTGATGATATTTATGACGATGTCATTGGGACTGAGTTTGAAAAAATGATCAAAGATAGAGAGGAGATGACAGTGGTTAACTATGAGATTGTTCATTGTGTGAGAGGTCGTGCATTCAGGGCAGAGATGAAGACACCCCAACCACTTCAGAACACAGGTAATCACATTAATTTATTTGATAAAAACACCACCGTTTGCACATGTTCAGTCTTTTAACATCTTGTCTGTGGTGTTCAGGGTGTGAGATTGTATGAAGAGCAGAAGCTCCAGTTTGTTCGGTGCTGCTGTTTTCTTCTAATGCTGTTATACTCAGTTACGATGTTCACAAATCTGATATCTGAAATGATTTCTTAAACATAACTGCAGCACAGCATCAGTTTATTGTTTGCCCTTCATCAGTGAAGCAAACCTCAGATGAGGTCAGGTGCATCTGAGTATCTGTTCAAATCAGAAATAAATAAATAAATAATAATGATAAAAACAGAAAGTATGTGGTATTTAAAAAAAAAAAATGTTGTACATGACTGAGGTCATTTGAACAAAAATGTCTGAACCTGTTTATGCCAACGTAAAGAACACAGGAAATAGACAGACACATCAAGAGAAAAAAACAACAACAGACAAACACCTCAACACACAGGTACAAACACACACACTTTCATTGTATTAGGGTTATGAAACATTAGTCTTCATATCTGACATTTTGAATGTCTCCTTTTTGTCAGACTCCAATTTCATGTCCAAAATACATAATATGCCAAAATGGGTCTCCAGAAGTGTGTTTCATTCAACCAGAAATGCTTCCTGAGTAAACGCCAGTTTTCCAATTTATGAGTGAGATTTCATTCTTCATTTATTATTTGTATATTATCCAGTTATACATCACCAGTCTCTTCGAAACACTCCAGTACTTAAAACAGGTTTGAATAAAACAAAGGTGTTGAACAGGAGTTAAGGATGCATTATTATTAATATTAATTCATCCCAGGGTTTGGTTTGTATTCATTTCTAATGAAAGAAAATAGTGTGTGAGAAAAGTATGTTAGATGTACTGTTACAATGCAAAATAATGGACACTCCAACAAAAAAACATCTGCAAGATAAAAGAAACAAGGCAAACGTTTCGTTCACATGTTCAGTGACATAGTTATTACAATGCAAACATCATAATGAGAGCACTGCCACTATTCAGTGCAAAGAAAAGTAAAATTAGTAAATAATGTTTACAGTAAGTGCAAATAGCCTTCAAAACTGGAACTGCACTTAAGAAATACAAATACAGTTTAACTTAATGTTGCTCTTAGGGGTAAAAGGCAAAAGTATGTTGGCATAGCAGTAATAAAAGTATCAACCTGATTAGATCACAAAAAAACAAAAAAAACAAAACAAAACAAAACAAAAAAAAAACACTGAAGAAGAAATGGATGGAGAACAGATCTCTTTAGTTCCACTTCACGGCTGCCAATGGTTTTGATTTAAATATAATAATCATTTTAGAAGCCTGTCACAACAGGAAACCCTGAGACAAAATATAACCTATTGCATGTCATACATATACTAACAAACCTGTACACATCAGATAATATTTCATAGTTCAATTACAAAACACTTTTCACAATTTACAGTACTTTAATACATCAAAAACATGCTTCATATTCAGCTACTTATCAATGTTAATTAATCATGCATTTATTTGTATAATTTAAAACCATATCAATATTATTATAGAATATAACAGAAAGAATGTAATATATATATATATATATATATATATATATATATATATATATATATATATATATATATATATATATATATATATATATATATATGTATGTATGTATGTATGTATATATATATATATATATATATATATATATATATATATATATTTTTTTTTTTTTTTTTTTTTACACTGCCTAATCAGTATTTTAACTTTTGTTTTTTCAGTATAAATCTCTAAATACCCTTAAAACAAGCATTTACAAAACTGTGAAAAATATACCACAAAATATAGTTTTTTTAATTAAATTGAATTTAATTGGAATGCAACAGAAACCAAAAGATGGTTAGGATTTGACAAACCTGAAACAGTTACTGACAGCAGTTCTGTTGAAAAAGTTTAGCTCCTTGGAAATCATGAAATAACTCACACTTCTTAAAGGGATCCCCCGGGTATTAAGACATGTATCGCTTAATATACCATGAATTATGTCTCTTATTGAAATATGTAATAGAAAACCCACGAAAGATATGTTATTTTTTTTAAATCACATAGTTGAATACATATTTTGGACTATGGGGGGCTGCATTATTCTGATGACGTAAAATAGTTACACTCTGTGAGCTACTGCCTCTACCTGTTGCTTTTTTAAACTGCAATACAAGTCGGAATACACAACTCCGAAGTCATCATTTTATGATGACTTCAGTAGCTGTAGTCATCATAAAATACTGATATGATGACTACAGCTACTGAAAGAGCTTACAGGTGGTGATGGATATAAGTATAGGCTTAAACCAAATGCCGTACCATCGATTTTTCCCCACAAGTGGTCTAAACGCCCCAAATCTCAAGGGAAATCCGCGCTCAGAAACTCCTCCAGCGGCCGTGTTTCTTGTCTCAGCTGTTAGTAAGGTGTTTCAGTAGCTGTGGTCCACTAAAAACCTCAAAGGCATCAGGGCTGAAGTGGAATGAAAAAAGCGCGTCTTTAGGATGTTTTATTCGTCCACATGCATCTTCCCATTTTTTTTCCCTCTTCTTATCGCTAGGAAATCAGTGAAGTCCTATATAGCTAAACATGTCTTGAGGATCCCTTTTGAAAACATGTATATGTAGCCACAGTTAAAACTGTAAACTGATCACCGCTCTGGACTGCTGATGTAGCAGCAAATGAAAGATTTCCAGCAGCAACACTGTCAAAAAGTACAAGCCCCTGATGAATTTAAACATAAATACAATAAATGACTTTATCTTTGTTTATATATGTATTTAAATCACATTAAAATGAACTAAATCCACACTGTAGAGAAGGGGAAACAAATCCAGTGTACTTCTGTGGTAAGTTGTATTTACAGTCAGCATAAATACTGGCAACATAAAAACACAGATGAGGAACACACCACAGTCCACTCCAGGAGAGACACTAGTGTTACTTCAGAAAGTCTAAAAAGCATAAAATAAAATCTATGCGTAAAACTGATAATAATAAGCACTGATAACATCTATAAAAATGACATCATAAGAGGTAAAACTGGAAAAGACTCAACGCATGGAAAACCATCTGAACTCACAGGTCCTGATATTAATAATTCACCTAGTTTTGATGCTCTGAACTGATGTTGTGCTGTGTTAAGTGTATAGATAAAGAGAATAACAGTATGTTTGTTCTTCAGGAAGTGATTCAGTGAGGATCAGAAACTACAGAACAGCTGTAGTGTGTTTGGTGCTGCTGTGTGTTCTTCTGCTGACTGCAGTCATAGTGCTGTGTGTCACACTCACTCAAGAGAGACAACAGCTCATATCCAAGAATGAAAACTTGACCAATGAGAGAGAGCAGCTAACACTCAAGAACACAAACCTGATCAATGAGAGAGAGCAGCTAACACTCAAGAACACAAACCTGATCAATGAGAGAGAACAACTAATACTCAAGATCACAAACCTGACCAGTGAACTTCGGATCTGTGGTAAAGTTTCTTTACTCTGTGTAGTTATTTGCTTTCCACCTTATTTTTAATTTCCATTTTTAAGAATTAGTTTCTAGTGTCATTTGCTTCCACTTATTTTAGCTGTAACAGCTTTTTTAGTTGCTTGATAAACTGGTGTTTCTTACCATATTTAATTTACTGTTGTAATTATAAACAAACTGGTGCAATATTTTTTTTACCGTAGCTTTGTACATTAGTCTCACACATTCATTACACAAAATGGTGAGTGTGAATGGGATTAAAAAGCTAACAGCTGAACTGGTTCTGTTAACAGTTAATTGGACCTGCTATCAGTCCAGTTTTTACTACATGTCCAAAGAGAAGAAGAACTGGACTGAGAGCAGAAGATACTGTAGAGAGAGAGGAGCAGATCTGATCATCATTAACAACAAAGAGGAACAAGTGAGTGAGAGATTGTGTTTACAGTGTGTAGAAGATGAATGTGTTATGGTTAGATGAAATGTGTCTATTTTTGATATAAATGTGCTACCTTTTTATCTGCTCAGGATTTCATTCACAACATGTCTGGTAATGGTATATTTTATATTGGCCTGACTGACAGAGAAGTGGAGGGCACATGGAAATGGGTTGATAACACCACACATGTTCTCACCTCTGGGTGAGAAATTACTGAATTAAACTAATTATTCTCACAGTCAGTATCATATCACACAGAAAACAGCACTGAACATCAAATTCTGATCTGTTGTTTCAGCTTCTGGGCGCAAGGAGAGCCAAATGGAAACCAACAATATGATGAGGACTGTGTTGTGACTGTAGCTGTGCCTCCACCAGAGTGGGGTAATTTAGTAGGGTGGCTTGATGTTGCATGTAATAAACCTTATCAATGGATCTGTGAGAAGAGAATTTCACAGTTCATTCTGCCATAGGAACATCACACACCTTTCTGTCACAAGTTCAACAATCAAAACTTTTTTTAATAATTGGTTATTATTTAAAAATGTTTCTCAACCTTGTTTCTAGAAGTCACCCACAATTGCACATTTTGACTACCATTTCATGTCCTAAATGCATAATGTGCAAAATGGGACTCCAGAAGTGTTTTTCATTCAACCACAAATGCTTTGTAAGTGAACGTAAGAGTTTACCAATTTATACGTGAGATTTGCAGACTTAATTTATTTTTTGTACATTATCCAGTTATAGATCACCAGTCACTGTGAAACACTCCAGTACTTACAACAAGTTTGAATAAAACAAAGGTGTTAAACAGGAGTTAAGACTGCGGCATTTGTATTAATTAATTACAGGATTTGGTTTGTATTCATTTTTTTAATTTATCTTAATTGCATTTAAATCCCATTAAAAATAATTAAATCGACACTGTAGAGAAGGGCAAACACGTCCAATGTACTTCTGCACTGTGTTGAAGTTTCTTTGAAGTTCAATTTATCTCAGGTTTTGTTTGTAAGTATTTTTCATGGTTTCAAAGTGTGAGACAAGTATGTTACAGTATACTCATTTTGGTTAAGGTAAAACACATCACATTTTTCTATAATCAAAAAAATAATAATAATAATAACAGAAGGAAATGATTTAGAAGAGATCTCTCTAGTTCCTTTGCATAGTTACCTATGGTTTTGCTTTAAATATATTTTAAATATTTAATATATTAACATACACATCAGATTACATTTCACAATTCAATTTCAAAATACTTTTCACAGTTTACTTTCATACTTTTCAACGCGAATGCCTGACATTACTTAATCCTGCAGTGTAAGCAGAAACACAATGTGTGTAACCACCTTATGACCCACACAGTTGTTTTTACATTGAGAGCTCTTATTGCTGCAACATGGTCACTGATGTAAACATTCCTCTAGCAACTTTTTAATTTGATTTCATATGATTGAACTGCACTACAAACACCAAAAGATGTTTAGGATTTGTTTTCCAGCAGCAGCCACTTTCAAATTGTACACGCTCATAATGAATGAGGACAATACATAATTATGTCTTAATATACATTTACATCTCATTAAAATGAACCCAATCCACATAGTAGAAAAAAGTGCTTCTGCAGTTAGTTATAATTCCTTTATTTCAAAATACTGGCCACACAAACACATTGGAACTCAACACAGTCCACTCCAGGACAGAATCCAGTGTTAGTTTGTCAACATCTTGACAACACCAAAACTTTTGAAAAAATTGAAAAAATTGAAAAACTGATAAGATGTACAGAGAAGATGATGAAAACACTAAAACTATCTATGTCAATGCCATTATAAGTACAAGTGGAAAATACTCAATGCAAGGAAAATCATCTGTACTCGCAGGTACTGATTTTAATAATTCACCTAGTTTTGATGCTCTGAACTGATATGTGCTGTGTTAAGTGGGTAAATAAAGAGAATAACAGCATGTTTATTCTTCAGGAAGTGATTCAGTGAAAATCAGAAACTACAGAACAGCTGTATCCACTTGCTTTTTAAATATTTGTAAGCTAAATGTCTCCGGCTTCTGGTGTCATCCGCTTCCACTAATTACAAAACAGCTCTTTATGCTGCTTGATATTACAAACTGGTATTTCTTATACTATTTAGATGTATTTTTGTAATTATAAACAAACTGGTCTGTAAAGCAAATTGTTTTACCATTTACCTGCTGTATTCCTTATTTGTATTCTTTTCTATGTCATAAAAGTTAGCTTACTTCCACATTGAAAAAATAAATAAAAACAAACAGGTTTATACAGAAGACATTTTTTTTAAAGAATGACATTTTTAAGTTAGGTTGTGGTTTGTGTAACATTGAGTGTATATAATCTACTGTATGAGTATAGGTTACAGAGCGATGAGTGTAAAAGCTAACAGCTGAGCTGGTTAAGTTCAGTTTTTATTATATTTCCAATGAGACAAGGAGCTGGACTAAGAGCAGAAGATACTGTACAGAGAGAGGAGCAGATTTGATCATCATAAACAAAAATTGATTTGATTGAATTGATTATTATCTAATAAATTATTCTCACAGTCAGCATCACACAGAAAGCAGCACTGAAAATCTAATGCTGATCTGTATTTTCAGGTTATGGGGGCTTGGATGTTTCTTGTAATAGAGATTTTCAGTGGATCTGCGAGGAGAGGATTTTAGAACTCATATTGCCATAGGAACATCACACATATTTTGGACAGTTTCAAAGCTCACCAGTAAAGAACTTTTGAAATAATTGGTCATCATCTAAAGCAGTGTTTCTCAACCTTGTTCATAGAGTACAACCCACAACTGCGCATTCTAAATATCTCCTTTGTCAGACACCCATTTCATGTCATGCCAGTTGCATAAACTGCTTAAGCTAGTCTTAGAAGTTAACCTATCTATTTTTTTTTTTTTTTTTGCTGCAAGACTGTTCATAACTTTTCGAAATCAGTAACCTAAAAATGATGAATGGTCTAATTTTGAATCCAAAAAGTAAGACTGATTACCACTTGGTTAATTGTTAGTTAGTCTTAAGACACAGTCTAAAAAGAAGGTGTCAAAGCAACTGAACAACATTAATTGGGAAAACAGTGTGTCAATAATGCAAAATGACAGTTAAAGGCAGTTCATCATTGAATTCCGTGATTTCATCATTCAGCTCAAATGTGCAAAATGGGACTCAAGAAGTTTTTCAATCAACCAGAAATATCTTAAAGTATTCTGTGACATAAGTGAAATTAACTTATTATGAAATTATTCATTTATAATTTGTACCGAATCGCCACTACCTGGGCCACTGACCTTGCGACACAAGACACTAGACCTGCTAGATGCACAGCAAAGCGGACCTTTTTTTAAACAACAAACCAATGGGTGTTTCCTGTTCTGTTAAGGAAGTACAGGCTCTCATTGATATCTGAGGAGCAGATCCAGCAAGAGCTTGAAGTGACAACAGGGAATGATATTTTTTTTTTTTCATGAGGTTGCGGCAGTAGAGGCGACACAACTATAGGAGGTTTCAATGGCAACAACATGAACAAACATTACTGCGCAAGCGCGCTTTTGTGGCCCTAAATTAACTTCCGGTAGACTTCTAAATATAATCAATAACAACAGCCATGTCCCTCTAGAGTAGATATTTTTTGATAACAAACAAAATATGTTTGCTGCGTAAATCAGGTGGACTTAATGAAAATGCTAATTAATTATTTGCCAGCAGGAGATGCTTTTAAGCACGAGAAATAGAGGTTTCCCCAGTAACAGCTGTAAACAAAGCAGAGCTAAGCTCACAAACGCTGCATTATCAGGCATATAACATGCACTCTTCCTTCAGAAATAGTGATATAAAAACATCCTTGGTTCGTTTTGATATTTAAACATTTAAATGTAAGGAATTACTATTAGTAGTAGTAAACGTGCATGACGTAAAGTTACTCATGTTTTTTGCTTTGTTGTTATTCTGCAATGATCTAACTTCAGTAAATAACAAATAAAATTATCTTGTTTGAATACATAAATCTACATTAGTATTCATAATTCAATACAATGGAAATAAAAATGATCTGTTTTAAATGCATACATATAAGTATTCACTTAATTCCCCCCCAGGAAACAAGACTAAGTTATCTTATATCATTTTCTTATATAGAAATCTATCTTTATTTTATATTTATATAAGGGGGAGACCGAAAGAAACTCTGGGTTTATTGAAGAAAACCTGCTCCTGACTAGGTTAGGTTCATAGAGTAAGTTACTACAGTAACTGAGTATAGGTTAGCTCTCTTTCAGAAACGGGCTTGACTTACCCTGCTTTCTCGGGTTTGACAAACCTCCCATTCTGAAACAGAAAACCTAAAGTTTCCCTCATTTCAGGGTTAATATACTCAGAGTTTTCACTTAACCTCCTTTGTGAAATGGGCCCCAGATTCAGATCAGTACTAAATAAAAAAATAATTAATTATTATTAATAAGTAAAAAAATTGTTAGAATCTTCAAGGTGTATGTAAACTTTTGACCTTATGTACAGTATGTGTGTGTGTGTGTGTGTGTGTGTGTGTGTGTGTGTGTGTGTATGTATGTGTATGTATGGCAATAACATATTTGTCCACATTTAATTTTGATTTATTTTGTTTTATTGAAAAGGAGGGCGTCTTTAAGCTGTGGATTCAGACGATGGGCTCGCATTTACCTCAAGAATGGCATTGCAGAGGGCTCTATTAGAACTAGATTCATATGGGACTGAATGAGTGCACTCAATAATTCCAACATCATTTCAGACACCACTACAAATGACAGTCCCCTCAAACTTTACGGGGGATACAGTCATTAAATTATTTAGTCAATCAATTCATAAAACAAAAAAAATACATGTTCCTCAATATTAACTTAATTAAGGAACTGTTGTGTCTGCATCTGATGTTGTCCTTGAACAATAGCAATATGTCAGAAGTAGGATCTTTTGATGTGTGATGTTGTGTTTGAAACTGCTGTGTGTCCTTCTAAACAGTTGCCAATTGAGAATGACTTGGCCATTTAAGATTGTGGTGACCTGTAGAGGAATGTTTATGAACATCAAATCCTTCAGTGTTTCTATCGATTTTGTAGACTAATTTTAATATACGATATTAAATGCACAGTATGTAATATTGACAGCAAGCTTTTCAAATGGGTACTGCAGTCCAAATTCAAAATATTGGAGAGTTGTTTCTCCTGCCCCCTCCTCCTCAGAATCATTTGAGTCTGATACTTTATTGAGGACACACAACAAGAACAAGCATAACTGACATTGGAAGATGACAAGCCTTAATAGCCTTTATCCATGTTTCAATATGCCTCTGGTCATCAAGCTTTAGGCCATGTCCTTCTTCCATTTTTAAATAATTTGCTGGCATCTATATCCTGTCATTCACATGAGATCAAAGCAACAGAAAAACCAAACTATCCAACCATCAAATCAACTCACTATGAACAAAATCAAGTCTTTTTAATTTTTTTATTTTCTTGTTTAAGAAGCTGTTTCATTTGGACGTACATCACAATAGGGAAGGAAAGGCTATCACAACTTCCATCTCATACTTATTGACTTTGAGGATCTGATGTCATATGATTACACACACTGACCACAAACTTGTTTTCAACTAGCTTTAAAAAGAAGACGTGACTACTGACTACTGACTACTTAAACACAACTACACATGAACAAGGAACTAAATAATTTAATGCTTAATGTTTAAAGAGCAGAAATGTCTGAAGATATTTATAACAATGTCATTGGGACTGAGTTTGAGGGAAAGAACAAAGATAGAGTGGAGATGACCGTGGATATCTATGAGAGTGTAGATTGTGTGAGAGATTGTGACTTCAAGAAAGAAACGAACACAACCCAACCACTTCAGCACACAGGTAATCACATTAATTTATTTGATAAAAACACCAAGGTTTGCATGTTTAGTCTTTTAACATCTTGTCTGTAGTGTTCAGGATGTGAGATTGTGTGAAGAGCAGAAGCTCCAGTTTGTTTATTGCTGCTGTGTTCTTCTGATGCTATTATACTCAATTAGGATGGTCTGATCTGATCTGATATCTGAAATTATTTCTTTCAGCATCAGTTTCTTGTATCTTCCTGTCTGTTCAAATCATTAATAAATGAATAAATAAATAAATAAATAAATAAATAACAAAAACTACACAGAAATATATAGTGTGGTGTTAAAAATACCTTCCCCATTTACTGTACATGATCGAGGTCATCTAAAAAAAAAAAAAAAATGTCTCAGCCTGTTTATGCCAACATAAACACAGGAACACAGGAAATGGACAGACACATCAAGGGAAAAAAACTAAACTAAAAAACTAACAGCTCAACACACAGGTACAAACACACTTTCACTTTGCTGACGTTAAGAATCATTTGTCTGTCATCATCAGGAAGTGATTCAGTGAAAACCAGAATCTCCAGAGCAGCTGTAGTGTGTTTGGTGCTTCTGTGTGTTCTTCTGCTGACTGCAGTCATAGTGCTGTGTGTCCACATCCATACAAAGAACACAAACTACACAGAAAAGATACACCAGCTACTGACCAACAACACCAACCTCACAGAAGAAAGAGACCAGCTTATAATAAAGAACAGAAATGTGTTGAATCAACTTTCAATTCCTGGTAAATACTCATAATATTTTGTCTGGTTATGGTCTCAGTGACTTGTAGTGTACATTATATATATTTGGAGTAAACCATACATTATGTTAGAAGTTTGAAGTGGTTGTGTATAGATGTCTTCATGGGTCCACCTAGATCTGAAAACCTGAGGTCCGTCCCAAGCGGGTTTGGGTCTAAAACTTTTATGAGTGCTTTGTACACAGGTCAGGACTGATATTAGTAGCTCAGGGTTTTAAATGTGCTTTTACTGAATTAACCCGGGAGGACCCTAATTCTTTAAAAATATCTGGTTTGATAAACATTTTTGTCATATTGTCTACTGGGACACAACAACTACAATGAATTCATTTCACCCAGTTATTATACTGTACAAAGACAGAAAGTTTGACATCTTAAAACACTACACGTGTCTCTAGACACTAAACTTAAAATAACACACACTATATACAGCAGCAATATAACATGATTTTCTTTGTGATTATAAAGTATAAAAATAAACACTGCTTTATTACACTGATAAAATATTTACTCTGTCACACATTTGCTGTGTATTCACATGTCTCCTGGTGTTTAGAATAAATATAGAATAAAAAAGAGCTATCAGCCTACACAGACCTAAAAACGAATTACATTACATTATTATAACTATGTTTTGAAACACTCCGGTTACTTACAGTAACCTAGGTTCCCTGAGATAAGGGAACAAGCTTTTCATCAACATGCTATGGGGAAACTCTGAAACTGTAGCTGTATGAACCAATGGTGTTTCAACCCGCCAAAATGGGTGGAACTGAGTGCCATTTCATCAGAATCTTTTGACTGAAGTGACAGTAATAGACTTGCATGCAGCTTTATAGCACGGACGGGCCTACACAATTCTACTTCCCCTTTCTCAGGGAACTGAGTTTACGCAAGTAACCAGATAATTCCCTTTTGAACGGTCTCTACAATTGCATTAACACACAATGGTGAATGCATCCAATCCAGCCATGCTACAAGCAAGTGCAGAACGAAGATGCTCTCCGAGCCCAGTCACAGATTGTGCATACTGGGGACTCCTGTAAGAATGAACTAATAATGAGAGGTAAGACATTTAGGCTGAGGACCACATAACACGACCTTCCTCTTAAAAAGGGATAGGTAGATTAAGCAGACATATTCCTTGCAGTGCAGGGATATCCAAGTTATAATATCAGGTGAAAGTAGACTAGCCGTCAGCAACACAGATATCACCAATATAAATTCTGCTGGACCAAGCCCAGAATCCCAGACAAACAAAGCACTTAAATCTGAAGCTGTCAGCGATGTGGAATCATCAATGACAGCATTCTCCTCTGATCCGTCTAAAAAGATCACACATTGTAGAGAGTGAGGACGAAGGACCTGTACGGGTGTGAGATCACTAAAGCTGGTTGCTCAGCCCTGTGACTCCTCTGTTTCTTCTCCGAGCTAGCTGAGAGGGGAAGCTAGCTGAGAGGGGAGAAACGGGGGAGCGGGGCTGCCTTCATGAAGGCATTCTGTGAGCGGAGATGGGCGAGATTCATGATCTCAGTGATAGCATTCCGTTCTGTTGAGCGCAGTTTCTGCGTGGGCATCACCGCACCTATCTACATGAACTACACTCACAGCACGGCATTTGCACCAACCTCACTGGGATATTTGCTCTAATAGATGCTGGATAGCACAGGGGAATTCTTCTAGCAATCTTCCGCTGCCATAGCGTCTTCTCAGGGCAGCATGCTGAAGGCAGAGAATCTTGCTTCGGAGTCCAGTGAGGAGATGATACAGAGCCCAAGAAGTTATATGTACAAGAACAAAAAACAAAAAAACAATCCATGCCGTACTCACATTTTTTTAAATGATGTTCTCGTAACAAGATTTGGGAGGAGCGCATCAGATACTTAATCAACCTAGCGTAATCAACACAGGTGGACCACAATCTATCCTCACAATCTATCCTCTATGCTGATAAACCTCTATCCATTGACGGTTTATCAGCATCCCTCCTCCACCCCATCTCCTCACTTCAAGTTTCTTTATAATTAGACGGGGAAGGGGGGTACTCTAGGTTCAGGCCATTCCCGAGCTCGGAGCCCTTCCCCGGACAGCACGCCAAATACGCATACCATACCTCAGCTAATTATATGTAAGTGTGGACTCGTGAACTGTTCCCACGGTTTAACAAATTGTGCCTACAGATTTTGTAAACCACACTTTTCAAAAAAAAGTTTCGAGTGAAGGTAAAAATAAAAAGTACCATAGCATTCATGAATTACTTTATGACAAATATTTTACTGTCTTAAGTGCAACAATTTATTTAGCCTGTACATTTAAGTTATAATAATAAAAATAACTATTTTATTATTATTTCTATTATTATATATTATTATACATTTAGAATGAGCTTTAATTAAAAAAACACTGAAATATGAATTTGTGGGTACGGATTCGAAAACCGAAGGTACAGTTTACAAAATCTGAGCGCACGGATTAGAAATTAGTGGGTACAGTTTATTAATCCATGGGCATGATTTGTTAAACTGATGGAACAGTTTAAGAATTTGTGAGTATGGTTTATAAACTGAGGGGACAGAATGCAAATCTGTTGGCATGGATTTTTTTTTTTTTCTCCTATTCACCTTATTCCGCCCCGCCCACTTTTAATACTTCGCATTTCCGCATTTTGTCATCCGACTTCCGCTAAACCGATAACGGCACATCCGGTTACTAGTTTAGTAGTTGTAAGATTGTTTATAGCTAGCTATAACTGTGGCGAAATGACAAAGAACGTTATGTTATAAATTGGGAGCACGATGAAAACGTCTTATGACGATCAAATGGTCTCAAATGGTCCCATCCATCGACGCTGTTAACGTGGGTAATGTTAGACGATATGAAGAAGTGGCCAGAGTTAACCTATATATTTAACTGCCCTGTCAGGAGGAGTTGATGGAGCAGCAAGGAAAAATGATTTTAAAAAAAATGTACCGAGGCTTACCAGTATTTACATAGTGAGACAGTGGGTAAACCTGTATGTACTGTTACACAGCGAAGGTTTTTTCGTCTTTTTAAAATTGAACGTGCAACCAGCCAGTCGAGCCGTCTAAACCTCTCAGCACGGTGCTGGTTAGTTTTGTGTGTGTGTGAGTGTGATGTTAATATACACGAAGTTATAAATGTTTAAAAGTATAATAACGTGTTTGATGACCATCATCAGACTAAGTATTTTTTTCTAATAACTTAATTGTACAGTGGAGTAAGGTAAGTGAACGTTTATCAGTTACACATTAGAAAAGGAGGAGGCTGGAACTTGGAAGTGAAAAACGCCTTAAATCCAGGTATGCATAATTATTAGGCAGATTTAATTTACAGATTAAACAAGCCAAAAAAAGATGATATATCACTTATAAAAGATTAAATGCAAAATTAATAGTTAAGATTGGTTTGGTTTGGAATTGGTAAATTTTACCAAAAAATATGATCAGAAAATCAGCTTGCCTCTTAATTCTGCACAGTGTATATGCAAAAGGTAAGGTAAAGGTAAGATTTGGTAGGTGTACATTAAGTCTAATCAATGAATAATGTAGGTAAGTGTCAAGTGTAATAATAATGAATGATTCTGAAATAAGACAACTGTAAAATCTTTGAAATGTATTTTAGGTTTGCCATGTTCTGTACAGGGCTGAGGATCTGTAAGCTGCTCATCTGGGATCCATCACAGCAAGTTACATGTGCCATACAATCAGCGATTCTGAGCCAAGACTGTAGCTAGACTACAAACCTTTTATTTTAAGTGTATGCTTCCTCGTGTCAGATGAGTTTCAGGCAGGCGACCTGCTGCTTTCCACAAGATAGTTGCAGCTTTGTAAATAAACAGGAATGAGAATAATTAGGTTAAGGATAGGATATTAGGTAATTGGGATCGGATGTAGAGGGTGTGGGTGAAGACTAACTATATGAAATAAGTTGTTTTAAATCAGTTGTGTTAAACAAGAGACAGACTGTGATTTGTTTTTTAGAACATGGATAATTTAATATAAGTTGTATAAAATCATTTGTGATGTGTTGATCAGTGTTTGTTGTTTCCAGGAAGCAAGAGACACCTCCTACTGACCAACCTATAAAATTTCACCATTTAATTTCCATATGTAATAAAACAAGATGGAATTAACTTGCAAACTTGACATGACTTATTCCTTCAAATCAGAGATTAAAGATGAAAAAAAAAAGATCAAATTAAGATAAATAAAAACTATTTACAGCAGGTAATGTCAGGTGACACTGTAAAGGTTCATAAAAATATCTATTACAGCAGGCAACTTCTGGTGACTTTGTAAAGGTTCATAAAAAATAACTATCACAGCAGGTAACTTCTGGTGACTTTAAGCAAGATCAGGGGCATGTGGATCTGATCACTGTCACAGTTGTCCACTGCATCACTGGCGGTCATCGATACATCTGTGGAAATAATTCAACATTTTTACATTAGTACTTACAATATATCATGAGAATTAATATATTATGTGACCCGAACTTAGAAGTGTGTGTGTGTTTGTGTGTGTGTGAGAGAGAAAGAGAGAGATGCATTAGAGACAAAACAGTATACACACTGTTAACTGTAGTGTTCAAACGTAGGTCAGTATCTTAATGAGAAATGAAGCTAGCTGGCCTGCTATCACCTGCAATCTCTGTAGCAGGAATAATGTGAGCTATTGTAATGTACAATAATATCTTGTACTACCGTAAATATTAAATAAATAGGTGGACAATGGTAATCATGGAAAATTCGTGGTCTTTGTTAACTGCCTGTTACTGATCATAAATGTATTCATAGAACGGACTCCATAAATCTAACGTTAGGCGAGCAAACACATAGCTAGTTAAGGTTAGCTTACCCGAATCTGACAACCTTTTCATCCCCGGCGTGACCTCTTTAACGGGACATCGTAGTCGAGCCATTTCTCGGGGTAAGGGTGTTCGTCAGTCGCCTTCCCGTCCATGAAATGGTACAAACACACATAAGAGCGCTTGGGTGGGCGCTTCAAATTTAGCGCCGTCATCCATTTCCTCAGGTGCTTCTCTTCTTTAGGTGGTGGGTGTAAATTGTAAAGTGCACCACAACACTCCGACCGCGTCAAAATGTGTTCGCTACATCGTTGGTGCAATTGTTTTTTTTTTTTATACAATTGTTATGCAGCCCCTAACTGAGCATATATCATACTTATCTTCGTTCTGCGATCTGTTATCTAGCCAGCCACTAGCTTAGGTACGTTACATCCGGTCCCTCAGCCGGAAGTAAGATGACAAAACGAGCGCAATGGCGGCACCGTTGTTGCCATGGAAAATAAGGTGAATAGGAGCTTCTCGGGCTCTGTAAGATGATATTCATTGCTGAAGGAAAAACATTCTGAAAAATGGCGCTCAGACCCAAATATATAGCAGTCAGCTCCACCTCTGTCTTGAGTTAGTGTTAGAAATAATATATTAAATAAAAATTATGAAAATTATGCACGTCATGTTCAGCTAGATCTTTGAACTTGAGAAGACTTCTAGTTGAGTGTAAATGGGAATAGATTCAAGATTTAAAATTTGATTTGTCATATATATATATATATATATATATATATATATATATATATATATATATATATATATATATATATATATATATGTAACCAGCAGTGTAATGTAAATCAGGTCCACTCCATAGACCGCAATTATTTATGAAGTATATACTATATTACAAAAAATAAGTGCAAATAGTAAAATTTGTTGTTTTCAGATGGATGGATTTACTATCAATCCAGTTTTTACTACATGTCCAATGAGACAAGGAACTGGACTAAGAGCAGACAAGACTGTCAGAAGAGAGGAGCAGATCTGATCATCATAAACACCAGCGTGGAAAATGTGAGTGAGTGTTACTGTGTGTGTTTCTGGTGTTAAGTGAGAGATGGTCAGAGAAATGTATATAGTCAGTTTATGACATAAACATGCAATCTGTTTAGGATTTTGTAAAGAAGATTACTGATAAAAGAGAATTCTGGATTGGTCTGACTGACAGTGAAGTGGAGGACACATGGAAATGGGTTGATGGCAGCACACTGAAAGACAGGACCTCTGGGTGAGAAATCACTGAATTGAACTGATTACCTTCTATTATAAATGATTTTCACAGTCAGTATCATATCACACAGAAAGCAGCACTGAACATCTAATCTTGATCTGTATTTTCAGCTTCTGGGCGTCAGGAGAGCCAAATGGAAAAGAACAAGAGAACTGTGTTGTGACTTATTTAACAAAGGATCCTCAATTAAAAGGGTGGCTTGATGTTACATGTAATGCTGCTCATCAGTGGATCTGTGAGAAGAATATTTTACCTCTCATAAAGCAATAGGAACATCATATTCATTATTATTATTATTATTATTATTATTATTATTAATTATTATTATTATTATTATTATTATTATTATTAATTTATTAATTTTTGGTGATCTAATTGTAACAGTAAAAAACATTCATAATGATTATCATCTAAAGCAGGGCTGTCCATTCTGGCTCCTGAAGCATTACCTTTGAAGCAGAATGTAGATCTAGCACACTGTTATTTTAACATCATTAATATGCTATTTTTATAGCATATATGTTTTTTTTTTTTTTTTTTTTTTTTTTTTGTATTTGTTTTAATTTTATATTCCTGGTTCTTTTGCCTTTTTTAATTTTGGTTAAGATTTTATTAATTGTTGTTGTGTTCTTATTTTAGTAAACATAAATGAGAAATGTGGCTTTGGCAGTTACCTGAAAAAAAAAAAAAAAACACTTTTGGGTAACTTCGCTTTATTTTGACAGTCCACTGTAGACATTCTATTAACTGTAAATGACTTTGCAAGTTCATGTCAACTACCAATCATTAGAGTATCATCAGACTTAATATCAGCTAAAACTATTTTGATGGTCCCCTAAAAAACATTCTAGAACAGTGTTGTAGAACATACACGCACACACACCTGAAGTGAATAATGAAATCAATTCAACAACCATGACAATAAACTCATCATGGAAAAGTGCAAACTGAAACAGTGTCAGACTATGTTTTTTTTTGACAATAAGTAACTTTGCAAGTACATGTCAACTTTCCTACTAACCCTAACCTAACAAACTACTAATACTCTAATGAGAGTTAGTTAATTATGCAAATTAACGAGTTGGTTGACAGAGAGAGAGATCTATCATCTCCATTCACTCCAACAGACCTTTTTATTTTTTTTATTTTTTTTACAGCAATGTATTGACAAAGAATTGATAAAGTATTTTCCTGTTTGACAAGCATTATTGTATAAAGCACTATACACATAAAGATGATAAGGTGACAATAGTGGATCGTGGAGCCTCTCAATAGTCCCTGCAAATAAGTGTCAAATACTATCGGCAATGTAGAGATGATGCAGACAAGACAACTGAGATGAACTTTTAAAAGTTAAGACATTTATGGAGTTAAATTGTATATTATAAGCACAGCTAATCAAATAACATTGTGCATTCTTATTCTTATCCTTATCCTTATTCTCTTCATGCTGTTTCATTCAATGTTGTATAATTAATGATTTTAAACGTGATTTTTGCTTTTATGGGGAGTTAAATATTAGAAATGGTTTTATTGCAAAGAATACTGATGGACATAAGTTAGAATTAAAAAAAGTTTAAAACAAGCTAAATTAATCATACTAGGCTAAATGACCAAAAATTTTAATATAACACTGTATTATAGAAGTAATCACAGCAAACCTGTACTTTATACTGTATTGTATACTTAAGGCTCTCAGCTATTATAGAAGCAGCGATGCCACAGGATTAATATGCAATGGTAAATGGTTTACTGACCATGGTATTACTGTGCTCATCTGGCCTGCCAACTCTCCTGACCTGAACCCCATAGAGAATCTGTGGGATATTGTGAAGAGAAAGTTGAGAGACGCAAGAACCAACACTCTGTATGAGCTTAAGGCCTCTATCGAAGCATCCTGGGACTCCATCACACCTCAGCAGTGCCACAGGCTGATTGCCTCCATGCCACGTCACATTGAAGCAGTCATTTCTGCAAAAGGATTCCCGACCAAGTATTGAGTGCATAACTGAACATAATTATTTGAAGGTTGACTTTTTTTTGTATTAAAAACACTTTTCTTTTATTGGTCGGATGAAATATGCTAATTTTTGATATAAGAATTTGGGGTTTTCATGAGCTGTATGCCAAAATCATCAGTATTAAAACAATAAAGACCTGAAATGTTTCCGTTGGTGTGCAATGAATATAAAATATATGAAAGTTTAATTTTTATCATTACATTATGGAAAATAATGAACTTTTTCACAATATGCTAATTTTTTGAGAAGGACCTGTATAATTATTTAAAAGCCTCACTTGTAAGTGACTTACCATGAATAAGATGTCTGCTTCTTTGAAAGTTAAACTCCAGACTGCTTCACCTTTATTTACCGTACCTTTATCATGCTGTTTTGCATATTACTCTAATGTATTTCCTGTCATTAAAGATGATGTGTCACTCTACACTACATCGGATCTCTTAAATAGCACAACTAAGTAATGTCCAAGAGCAAAACTCACTGTGACCTGCCTTAGAGAGGATTGACATGATTAAATATACAGACTAATAGAGAAAATGAAGCTCCAATGCAGCTCCAGTGAGTTTGTTGTGCTCCTTTCATGCTATTTTAGGACTGTTTTATGGATAATTTCTAACCTGATTCCTCACTCATATATGTTCTCTCAATGTTCATCTATTAAAAGCTCATTTACCACGATGCACTGTACATCATAATCAGGAAGTTGGTCATGAACCAATGCCACAGTGTTTCAGAACAGCAGCAGTGTCTGATGAGACATGTCTGTCTCTCACTCGTGGTAAACTAACGGTAGGAGTGGAGTGGTTAAGGGTATTCTGCCCAAGCTGTCAATCAAATGTTCTTTTTGAAACAATCTTTTTTTCTTTCTTCAGTGGATTAACTTGCATTAATTTTATTGTTCACGTCAAGACTAGCAATGTACACAAACAAAACAAATGGCATACTTTTTTTTTTATTTCATGCAGAGTTTAAAAATCACAAATAGAAGTCATTTCAAAATGTTTTATTTTTAGCTTCCTTGAGAGTTGCATGTAATGTGACTTGTGGCTTCACAGAATGTAGTTAATTTTGGGCATAGGTCCCCAATCTAAAGTAAGAAAACATTTGTCTTTATCAGCCATCTTTGGGTAGTGATTTAATGATAATCAGAAGCTCTAGAGCCGCTGTAGTGTGTTTAGTGCTGATGTGTGTTCTTCTGCTGACTGCAGTCATAGTACAAATATGCACCCACACATACACACATGTACACACACATACAAGATAAAATAAATAATGAAAAATTAATATATATATATATATATATATATATATATATATATATATATATATATATATATATATATATATAATTTAAATCTTGTGTATGTAAACTTTTGACCTTATGTGTGTATGCTTACAGTATATGTGTGTGTGTGTGTGTTTATGTATGTGTATATATGGCAATAACATATTTGTCCATGTAATTTATTTTTATTTTTTATAAAAAAAAATTGTTAAAAAAGGAGGGAGTCTTTAAGCTGTAGATTCAGACGGAGGGCTCGCTTAGTGAATTAAGTTAATATTATGTACAATAAGCACTAGAAGTAGAGACGTACTAATTGGGGAAGTGTTTTAAATAAACATTAATTTTGCTCTTTTTTGGCAAAAAGTATCAAAAGGAAAGAAAAAAATGCAAAGTGGCACATCTTTTGGCTAGCTTTAGAGTGTACATGGGTTTTAAGTTTGCTAAAAACATTTTGGTGGATTATGGGACTGAATGAGTGCACTCAATAATTTCAACATAATTTCGGATGCCACTACAAATGGCAGTCCCCTCAAACTTTAGGGGGGACACAGTCATTCAATTATTTAGTCAATCAATTCATTTAAAAATACTCCTACACAAAGAATAAAACACCACTGCTGGGTGTTGTTCTGAGAAGTGAAACTCCTTATTCTGCTTTGGCTTTGAAAGTGACTAAATACATGTTCCTTAATATTAACTTAATTATGGAACTGTTGTGTCTGCATCTGATGTTGTCCTTGAACAATAGCAATATGTCACAAGTAGGATCTTTTGATGTGTGATGTTGTGTTTGAAACTGCTGTGTGTCCTTCTAAACATTTGCCAATTGTGAATGACTTGGTCATTTAAGATTGTGGTGACCTGTAGAGGAATGTTTATGAAAATCCAGTCATTTCTATCGAATTTGTAGACTAATTTAAATATAAGATATGAAAGGCACAGTATGTAATATTGACAGCAAGCTTTTGAAATGGGTACTGCAGTACAAATTCAAAATATTGGAGAGTTGCTTCTAATGCTCCCTCCTCCTCAGACTCGATTGAGTCTGATACTAGATTGAGGACACACAACCAGAACAAGCGCAACTGACAATGGAAGGTGACAAACCTTAGTGTGAAAAAAGTGACTTGACATACAGCCTATGGTGACCAATTCATGGTCTGCGTTTAACCCATACAAAGTGCACCCACACAGCAGTGAACACACACACACCGCGAACACACACCCAGAGGAGTGGTTAATAGCCTTTATCCACAATTTAATATGCCTCTGGTCATCAAGCTTTAGGCCATGTCCTTCTTCCATTAAAAACAAAAACAAAAGCATGCTATGAAGCACTGTCAAGAGCATGCCAAGGCAACAGGTGGTGATATAATCTAAACAGTAAAGTCATGTTGGCCAATCAGAAGCCTGAAAAAGTTTCCAGGCTTATCAGCGCATTGCTTCATTACAAGCCTCGTCACAAGTCTCCGGTTTCGCTGTCTACACGATAACACTGCAACCAGAGTTTTTGAAAATCTTAACTCTGGCAAAAGCTTTTGAAAATATATGGTTTCAGTGACCTGGTGCTGCGTTTGCTTGTGGACTAAGGGCCAAACCACATAGATACAGTGTTAATTTCGTTGACTAAATATTTTCATCATTATTTTCGTCACGAATATATTTTTGCTGACGAAAACGAAACGAAAACTAAAATAGAAGGCACTGATGGAGACTAAAACTATGACTAAATTGATTGACATTATCGTCAACGAATAAAGGACGAGACGAAAATAGACTGTGACGAAAATCAAATCAGCAGACGGGAGAGATGCGAGGAATGAGCAAAAGAACCGGCAAAACAGAACAGACTACATGAGAGAAGAGAACCAATCACCAGTGACGTTCTAATTTAACGGTCTACTACAGGAGAACAGCTGATTTGCCAGAGTCGCTACAACGTGAGAGGTTAGGTAAATAAATGTTATGTTTTTAGACTTATTTACATCATACAATATTAAAAACTCCTCTTCTGACAAAAGATTGTCATTTAACGCCAAAAGCAATCCTTCTCTTGCTTTTTTAAATTATATATTTTTTTGGATCTCAATAAATGAATTAATGCTGCGTTGCGCTGTTCTGTTTTACCGTTGCTTAGTGACTTTTACGTTCTTGGCTACAGCGGTGTGACGGCAAACTTCCGGTCGCTGTAGCCGTTCCATTCGCAGCTGTTGCTTAAAGTCCCTACTGTCTAAAAGAGCGACAAAATGTCCACAGCTCACTTCACGTTTGACGACGAACAAAACAAAACAAAGTGTAAAGCACGCAGAGCGCTCATTCGTGGCAAGAACACAACCAATTTGAAAAGACATTTACAGACGAGCCACTCGGACATTTTCTCAAATGTAATTTTACAACGATGTTCTTTTGTTTATTGAGCTAAGCAAAATTGGAATAGTGCAGTGCGTAGATGTTGTAGCATTAAATATTACGAACTGAAAAGTACTGTAAAATAGCCCCTTCTTCAAATTAGATGCGAGCACAATACTAATACGTAATATCATGATAAATACATTTGATTAATACTAATGTTTAGTATATTTTATAATGTTCTACTTGTTGACAATATCACAAATATTTCTATATTAATCATGTGAAACATGAATGTTCACATCCTATCATTATACATACAAATCTACATACAAATCTAGCAATATTGTAGTATTTAAAACATACAATATTGCTAGACAAATGAATACCTTATAAAATCTTGTTACTTTTTTTATCCACCTAGCTGCCAACTTATTAAATATTTACTTTAAATGTATGCACTTATTGTTCAGCTCAGCTGTAAACTTTAAGGTCCTGAACCTAACTTTATTTTTCTTTTATTGATGGTCAATTGGCAGCTAGTTATTGTTTACATTATCATGACAGTGTTTGTTGCTGCATAAAAGCTTTTGAATCGAAATAAAGACACAGTTGTGTTGAAATAAAGTTGAATTTGTGTTTTATATATTTTGGTTAAGTTTGTTTCCTATACCAGCTGTAAAAAATTGTCTAGTAAATCTGTTATTGATTTTAGTCTTATTTTAGTCGACTAAAATACCAAGCAATTTTAGCCGACTAAAATAAGACTAAAATTAAAACAAATCAGATGACTAAAACTTGACTAAAACTAAAAAGAATTATAGTCAAAAGACTAAGACTAAAACTAAATTAAAATTTCGTGTCAAAATTAACACTGCATAGATAAAGCTGCGGTTTGCAGAAAATACCTGAGTTCATGTAAACAGGGCCTTTTAGATGGATGCAGAGACTTTTTAGGTTGGGTACAATCAGCGATCTCTGACCCAATTTCATTTGCTGGCATCAATAACCTGTCATTCACATGAGATCAAAGCAACAGCAAACAATCCAACCAACCAATCAACTCACAATGAACCAAATCAAGTCCTTTCATACATTTTTTATTTTCTTGTTTCTTGTTTCATTTGGACATACATCCCAATAGGGAAGGAAAGGCTATCACAACTTCCATTTCATACTTATCGACTTTAAGAATTTGCTGTCACATGATTACACGCACTGACCACAAGCTTGTTTTCAACTAGCTTTAAAAAGAAGACGTGTCCTGACTACTGACTACTTAAACACAACTACACAGGAACAAGGAACTAAATCATTTAATGTTTGATGGTCAAAGAGCAGAAATGTCTGATGATATTTGTGACGATGTCATTGGGACTGAGTTTGAGAGAATGATCAAAGATAGAGAGGAGATGACAGTGGTTAAATATGAGAGTGTAGATTGTGTGAGAGATTGTGACTTCAGGAGACAGACAAAGACACTCGGACCACTTCAGCAGACAGGTAATCACATTAATTTATTTGATAAAAACACCACAATGCACATGTTCAGTCTTTTAACATCTTGTCTGTAGTGTTCAGGATGTGTGATTGTGTGAAGAGCAGAAGCTCCAGTTTGTTTATTGCTGCTGTTTTCTTCTAATGCTATTAAACTTAATTAGGATGGTCAAAAATGTGATGCGATGTGAATGTGAAACGATTTCTTAAAACATAACTGAAGCACAGCATCAGTTTCTTGTTTGCTCTTAATCAGTGAAGCAAACCTCAGATGAGGTCAGGTGCATTTGAGTATTTGTTTAAATCCTAAATAATAAAATAATAATAAAAACAGAAACTACACAGAAATATATAGTGGATGTTTGCCAAAAAAAAAAAAAACCTACATGACTGAGGTCATAGGAACAAAAATGTCTGAGCCTGTTTATGCTAACACAAACACAGGAACACAGGAAATGGACAGACACATCAAGAGAAAAAACGAAACTAAAAAACAAGACCTCAACACACAGGTACAAACACAAACACACTTTCACTGTGCTGACGTTAAGAATCATTTGTCTGTCATCATCAGGAAGTGATTCAGTGAAAACCAGAATCTCCAGAGCAGCTGTAGTGTGTTTGGTGCTTCTGTGTGTTCTTCTGCTGACTGCAGTCATAGTGCTGTGTGTCCACATCCATACAAAGAACACAAACTACACAGAAGAGAAAGACCAGCTACTAACTAAGATCACCAACCTCACAGAAGAAAGAGACCAGCTTAAAATAAAGAACAGAAATGTGTTGAATCAACTTTCAATTCCTGGTAAATACTCATAATATGTTGTCTGGTTATGGTCTCAGTGACTTGTAGTGTACGTTATATATATTTGGAGTAAACCATACATTATGTTAGAAGTTAGAAGTGGTTGTGTATAGATGTCTTCATGGGTCCACCTAGATCTGAAAACCTGAGGTCCGTCCCAAGCGGGTTTGGGTCTAAAACTTTTATGAGTGCTTTGTACACAGGTCAGGACTGATATTAGTAGCTCAGGGTTTTAAATGTGCTTTTACTGAATTAACCCGGGAGGACCCTAATTCTTTAAAAATATCTGGTTTGATTAACATTTTTGTCATATTGTCTACTTGGACACAACAACTACAATGAATTCATTTCACCCAGTTATTATACTGTACAAAGACAGAAAGTTTGACATCTTAAAACACTACACGTGTCTCTAGACACTAAACTTAAAATAATACACACTATATACAGCAGCAATATAACATGATTTTCTTTGTGATTATAAAGTATAAAAATAAACACTGCTTTATTACACTGATAAAATATTTGCTCTGTCACACATTTGCTGTGTATTCACACGTCTCCTGGTGTTTAGAATAAATATAGAATAAAAAAGAGCTATCAGCCTACACAGACCTAAACACGAATTACATTACATTATTATAACTATGTTTTGAAACGCTCCGGTTACTTACAGTAACCTAGGTTCCCTGAGATAAGGGAACAAGCTTTGCATCAACATTCTATGGGGAAACTCTGAAACTGTAGCTGTATGAACCAATGGTGTTTCAACCCGCCAAAATGGGTGGAACTGAGTGCCATTTCATCAGAATCTTTTGACTGAAGTGACAGTAATAGACTTGCATGCAGCTTTATAGCACGGACGGGCCTACACAATTCTACTTCCCCTTTCTCAGGGAACTGAGTTTACGTAAGTAACCAGATAATTCCCTTTTGAACGGTCTCTACAATTGCATTAACACACAATGGTGAATGCATCCAATCCAGTCATGCTACAAGCAAGTGCAGAACGAAGATGCTCTCCGAGCCCAGTCACAGATTGTGCATACTGGGGACTCCTGTAAGCATGAACTAATAATGAGAGGTAAGACATTTAGGCTGAGGACCACATAACACGACCTTCCTCTTAAAAGGGGATAGGTAGATTAAGCAGACATATTCCTTGCAGTGCAGGGATATCCAAGTTATAATATCAGGTGAAAGTAGACTAGCCGTCAGCAACACAGATATCACCAATAGAAATTCTGCTGGACCAAGCCCAGAATCCCAGACAAACAAAGCACTTAAATCTGAAGCTGTCAGCGATGTGGAATCATCAATGACAGCATTCTCCTCTGATCCGTCTAAAAAGATCACACATTGTAGAGAGTGAGAACGAAGGACCTGTACAGGTGTGAGATCACTAAAGCTGGTTGCTCAGCCCTGTGACTCCTCTGTTTCTTCTCCGAGCTAGCTGAGAGGGGAGAAACGGGGGAGCAGGGCTGCCTTCATGAAGGCATTCTGTGAGCGGAGATGGGCGAGATTCATGATCTCAGTGATAGCATTCCGTTCTGTTGAGCGCAGTTTCTGCGTGGGCATCACCGCACCTATCTACATGAACTACACTCACAGCACGGCATTTGCACCAACCTCACTGGGAGATTTGCTCTAATAGATGCCGGATAGCACAGGGGAAGTCTTCTAGCAATCTTCCGCTGCCAGAGCGTCTTCTCAGGGCAGCAAGCTGAAGGCAGAGAATCTTGCTTCGGAGTCCAGTGAGGAGATGATACAGAGCCCAAGAAGTTATATGTACAAGAACAAAAAACCAAAAAAAAAACAATCCATGCCGTACTCACATTTTTTTAAATGATGTTCTCATAACAAGATTTGGGAGGAGCGCATCAGATACTTAATCAACCTAGCCTAATCAACACAGGTGGACTACAATCTAGTAATCAATCCCACTGTAAATATCGCTGACTTACCTCTATCCATTGACGGTTTATCAGCATCCCTCCTCCACCCCATCTCCTCACTTCAAGTTTCTTTATAATTAGACGGGGAAGGGGGGGGGGTACTCTAGGTTCAGGCCATTCCCGAGCTCGGAGCCCTTCCCCGGACAGCACGCCAAATACGCATACCATACCTCAGCTAATTATATGTAAGCATGAATTCGTGAACTGTTCCCACGGTTTAACAAATTGTGCCACAGATTTTGTAAACCATACTTTCCGTTTTTGAATCCATAACCACAAATTCATAATCCATGTGCAAGCTTTTGTAGTCCATTCTCTCAGGTTTGTAAACTTGTGTATTTGTGGCCCCGCCTCCACTGGCAGATTCAACCACACCTCCTGTTTAGGTGTGGGATGCATTGTATTGTGTTTATTAAACATTATTTTTCAAGTGGCCTATACATTCAAATTATAATAATAAAAATAACAATTATTATTATTATTATTATTATTATTAATTTAGAATGAGCTTTAATTCAAACCACTGAAATATGAATTTGTGGGTATGGACTCAAAAACCGAAGGTACTGTTAACAAAATCTGAGCGCACGGATTGGAAATGAGTCAGCTCCACCTCTGTCTTGGGTTAGAAATATATATATATATATATATATATATATATATATATATATATATATAAATGCAAATCAGGTTCAGCTAGATCTTTGGACCCGAGAAGAATCCTAGTTGAGTGTAAATGGGAATAGATTCAAGATTCAAAATTTGATTTGTCATGTACAGAGTTGCACGTCCTGATTTTGCCAAGTCCGATGTGTTCCTAGGTCAACATATTTTGTTGACCCTGGAACAACATTTTACTCCAAAAATATATTCTTAACCATATCCCTACACCTAAACCTAACCTTAACCATGAGTAATCCCTAAAATCAGAGGAAATGATAGATGAATGACACTGATATACAAGCACCAAACACTGATTTTAAGCATAAACTTCACAAAATCTATAAACTGGTTCTTCAAATCTGATTGGTTAATCACAATGTTGTTCCAGGGTCAACAACGATGTTGTCCCAGGAACATGTCTCACTTGGTAAAATCAGGTTAGGCTACAGAGTTACATATAATATTCATAAATAATTGCACAGTCTATGGAGTGGACCTGATATATATATATATATATATATATATATATATATATATATATATATATATATATATATATATACACATACATAACCAGCAATGTAATTTAAATGAGGTCCACTCCATAGACTGTGCAATTATTTATGAAGTATATACTATATTACAAAAAATACATGAACAGAGATGAAGTGCAAAAAGTCAAATGTTGTTGTTTTCAGATGGATGGACTTACTATCAATCCAGTTTTTACTACATGTCCAATGAGACAAGGAACTGGACTGAGAGCAGACAAGACTGTCAGAAGAGAGGAGCAGATCTGATCATCATAAACACCAGAGAGGAACAAGTGAGTGAGTGTTACTGTGTGTGTTTCTGGTGTTCAGGTGTTAAGTGAGAGATGGTCAGGGGAAATGTATATAGTCAGTTTTTGATATAAACGTGCAATTGTTTCATCTGTTTAGGATTTTGTTAAGAAGATTACTGATAAAAGAGAATTCTGGATTGGTCTGACTGACAGTGAAGTGGAGGGCACATGGAAATGGGTTGATGGCAGCACAGTAACCTATGAGTGAGAAATCACTGAATTGAACTGATTACCTTCTATTATAAATGATTCTCACAGTCAGTATCAAATCATACAGAAAGCAGCACTGAACATCTAATGTTGATCTGTATTTTCAGCTTCTGGGAGCCAAAAGAGCCAAATGGAAAAGAACAAGAGAACTGTGTTGTGACTTATTTAAAAAAACATCCTCTATTAAAAGGGTGGCTTGATGTTCCATGTAATGGTGCTCGTCAGTGGATCTGTGAGAAAAATATATCACACCTCATACAGCAATAACAACATCATATACATTATTATTATTATTATTATTATTATTATTATTATTATTATTATTATTATTATTACATTTATTTTTTGATGATCTAATTTTAATAGTACAAAAAATTCATAATGATTATCATCTAAAGCAGGGCTGTCCATTCTGGCTCCTGAAGCATCGCCTTTGAAGCAGAATGTAGATCTAGCATACTTTTATTTTACCATCATTAATATGCTATTGTAGTTTGAATTATTACTTTGCATTTGTTTTAATTTTATATTCCTGTTTTCTTTTGCCTTTTTAAATTTTGGTTAAAGTTTTAGTAATTTTTGTTGTGTCCTTATTTTAGTATTTCAAGGTAAACTAAACGTAAATGAGAAATGTGGCTTCAGCAATTAAAATGTTAACTTTGGTAACACTTTATTTTGACAGTCCACTGTAGACATTCTATTAAGTATTGACAAACTATTTTCCTGTTTGACTCTATAAAGCTGCTTTGACAAGCATTATTGTATAAAGCACCAGGGGCGATTCTAAGATTTTCATTTTAGGGGGGCTCAGCCCCCAATAAGGGTATGATTAAAAAATATTATTTGACTATTAGGGTAGGGTTGTATACTACTAACCTTATTGCAATCCACTATTCCATTGTATTTCCTGTATTTCATATATGGGAGTAGGAGTACTGACTGAGCCATATACAACACTGTAAAAAAAACTAATACAGTTTTTTAGATGTGACCAGTCACTGGAAAATTTTGAATTGGGAATGTAGATTTATTTATTTTTTTTACAATAAAGACTTCCTGATTCAGTATTAGGACATTCATGTTTATCCTTTGATGATACCACTGCTTTTTCTTATGAAATGTACGTGGAAATCGGCAGAATATTAAAACAACATAAGGGTTCAATGACTGCAATGAATCTTGGGAACACAGTCGTATTGTGTGTGTGAGGCTGTCTGTTCTATTCTCACCTGACTGTTGCTCATTTGCAGACCTACTCCCGCACAACAAAAAAATGTTGTATATCCATCTACAATGAAATATAAATTATTATATTTTATTATTATTATTATTATTATTATTATTATTATTATTATTATTATTATTATTATTATTATTATTATTATTAATTTTTAGCTTTTTAGCCTTTATAATCAACAATATGGTTGGTTATACATCAAGTCAGCCCCTGAAAATTTATTTCATTTCAAATCATATAACTAACCAGCTAATATTCATTAAGAATATAGACAAAACATGTATTAATGTAATTGTCTATTGGCAATATGTTTAATCTGTTCTATATTTATTTCAATTTATTAAAAATAACACCATTATCAATTTGCCACTTCTATAACTCAATTACTTAAAAAAAATAAATAAATCACAGATCCCTTTACTCTTACTCTAATATATGTATCATGATACACTAATGATTCATCAGAATCAGAATCAGAATCAGAATCAGAATGAGCTTTATTGCCAGGTATGTTTACACATACGAGGAATTTGTTTTCGTGACAGAAGCTCCGCAGTACAACAGAATGACAGCGACAGAACATAAAACACATAATAAAAGAATAAAAAATACAAATATGTAGACAGTGAATGACAATATACAAATGACAATTGTAGGCAGGTATATTACAAAGTGAAGTTATGTATGTACATATATATTGTGTGCAAAATTTAAGTGTATACTAAGTATGTGTGTTAGATAAATAAAGTGTGTGTGTATATAAATATAAAGTGTAGTGTGTTCGCCATTATTGTCAGCTGTTCATAAGATGGATTGCCTGAGGGAAGAAACTGGTTCTGTGTCTGGTCGTTCTGGTGCTCAGTGCTCTGTAGCGTCGACCAGATGGCAACAGTTCAAAGAGGGAGTGTGCTGGATGTGAGGGGTCCAGAGTGATTTTGACAGCCCTTTTTCTCACTCTGGATAAGTACAGTTCTTGAATAGATGGGAGAGTTGAACCGATGATTCGCTCAGCAGTCCGGACTACCCTCTGTAGTCTTCTGAGGTCAGATTTAGAAGCTGAGCTGAACCAGACAGTTACTGAAGTGCAGAGGATGGATTCAATGATGGTGGAGTAGAACTGTTTCAGCAGCTCCTGTGGCAGGTTAAACTTCCTCAGCTGGCGGAGAAAGTACAACCTCTGCTGGGCCTTTTTTACGATGGAGTCAATGTGAATGTCCCACTTCAGGTCCTGAGAGATGGTGGTACCCAGGAACCTGAATGACTCCACTGCAGTCACAGTGCTGTTCATGATGGTGAGTGGAGGGAGTGCAGGGGGGTTTCTCCTGAAGTCCACGATCAATTTCATTATTACTTAATACAAAATTATATTTAATAATAGAAAACAAAATATCTCTACATGATGTTTCTCTCTCTGTGCCATTTAGTACTTTCAGACAATGATGTGTGTCGTTAATAATTTCTTTTGCATGGCTGCATAATGTAATGCCGAAATACACAATAATATGTTTTCAATTTTAAAAAGTAAATTAAAATAAATCATGATCGTTTTCTAAAGTATGTTTTCATGGGTGTTAATCTCTTCATTTTTGTTGGAAGAAAAAACAACTGTCACACTGTGATAAAGGCTGAAGGTGAACGCAGCGAAGACGTATTGGTATTGGATGCGAGAACACACACACGCACACACACCTTGTACTCTCTGATGTTCGCTCTGCTCGGTGCCACTGTGGATTGAAAAACGCGCTGAATCCATGCAGACTCAGATCAGGGGAGGAGCCGGAACTTGATGCAGCTTGCCACCGTTTCAAATGAGTTTTTAAAGGGGACTGAAGCGATCACTAATTAATTAATCAAATAATTTTTTAGGGGGGCTGGGCATAAGTTTAGGGGGGCTGAAGCCCCCCTAAAAAGGGCCTAGCGACGCCCCTGGGTCTAGATATTTAATAATAACATTAACATTAGAGCATGAATCTAACTCAAATAGAAAAAGCTTAGTATAATAAAATCTCCCGAGTAAGTCTTCATGTTAAAAAAAGAATAGTACACAAACACATTTCCAAAAACTGTAAAAGGTCATTTCAAAATAAAACATTAATTATTTAATATGGCAAACATTTTACTGTATTAAGTACACTCGTTTATTTAGCATATTAATTACAATTATAACAATAAAATAAATGTTATTTCATTATTTTTATTATATATTATTATACATTTAGTTTATGCATTTAGAAGAAGCTTTTTCCAAAACCACTTTAAAAAAGGAACAAATTAAAGCTGCATTAGGGAACTTTTGTAAAAATATATTTTTTACATATTTGTTAAACCTGTCATTATGTACTAGGGGTGTCCATGGTTAACCGGTTAACCGATTAACCGTTAAAAATTGCGTAACCAAGTGAAACATTTTGCTCGGTTAAGTGACGTCAATGGCGTGCTTTGAATTTAGTTGTAATACATTTTTGCACCACCAGAGACCGCCAGAGCGCTCCCAGACATTTGTAATGTCCACAAGAAGAAGTCATTTTTCTAATATGAAGCGGGCAAAAAAAAGTACAGCGTTGGAGCACTTTAAAATTGAGAGTGACGGGGCAAAATGCAAGTATTGCAATACAGTGCTTAGATATACTTCAAGTACAACCTCGTTGTTGTAATCTCAACAGCCAACACCCGGGCATCATTAGGCCGGTCAGGACACACTGGATGCGTGGCGAAAGCATCTCAGCTGCGTGGCGTGTCTGTTTTTAATTCGGCTCCCATGTTAACAGGTTAGAGCTTGCCGACTGCCTGCGTGAGACGCGCGGCTCGACGCGTTCATGCTAGAAATAGAACCGACGCCTTGTTGGAAGCGTTTCCAGGCAAAATATAATAGGAAAATATGTTTATATGTCATTTTGTACACAAATACATATTAATTCATGACATTTTGATATTTGAAAGTCTATAGGTTGACATAAATTCAGATATAAATGTAATTAAAAAAAAATAATAATAATTATCGATTTTCAAATATTGTACCTGTCAAACATAGTCATAGCCTTAGCGAGGCGGCCGCGGAGCCTGCTTGTTCACTTCGCCTAAACACGGAAAGTTACATAACTATTACTAGAGCCTGTTCCTTTATAACATAGCCAAAGGTCAGTGTATATTTGCTTTATACATTTTAGGCTTATTCTCAAATTCAGATTGTGTTAGTGGGCGGGATTATTAGGCAGTTTTAATAGGACAATTTGACCGGAGAGATTAAATTTTGTCGGACATTTCTTTTTTTCGGCCAATGTCCGGAAATTACCGGACAACGGAAACCCTGGCGCACACTATGGTTAACCGAGTATTAACCGCTAAGGGCCTCGGTTAACGGTTAATGAAAAACTTGAAAACGTGCAGCCCTAGTCCTGACAGTAGAATATGAGACAGATAATCTGTGAAAAAATCAAGCTCCTCTGGCTCCTCCCAGTGGTCCTATTGCCATTTGCAGAAAGTCATCCGCTCCCGGTAAGAAATCAACCAATCAGAGCTGCGGTCCGTAACTTTGTTTGTGTTCAAAATGTAGAAGAATTTACATAATAAGCGAGTACACCATGAATCCATTTTCCAAACCGTGTTTTTAGCTTGTCCTGAGTCACTAGGGTGCACCTATAATAAGTGTTTATATTTCCAGACTATTTTAGATTGCTTCAGGGATACCACGGTGGAGTAACCCAGTACCTTTGTGATTCTTCATAGACATAAACAGAGAGAAGTAGCTCCGGCTACAATATTCTTCTGCAAGACGCAAGCAGTTCTGTTTATTAACCGCTAGAGCGTCAAAAGTTCCCTACTGCAGCTTTAAGTCAGTCAAAATGACAGGTTTATTAAACAACAATAAAAGTGCTGTTATAACATATTAAACAAGATTTTAATGCACATCTTTATTATTAAATCGTTGTATTCCACCTCGTACTACAATTAATTACTGAAGACAATTTGCTGTAGTCCTTTTTCGCATAATAGTATGAAACAAAACAATATCCAATCTGATTTGTTAACCTGTAGGCTAGGAGCTTGCTGCACAAAGCGTGTGCACAGATTATACATTTGTGGGTACGGATTCAAAAACCAATGTACGGTTTACAAAATCTGAGCACACAGATTAAAAATTTGTGGGTACTGTTTATTAATCCATGGGCACGATTTGTTAAACTGAGGGAACAGTTTAGAACTCTTGAGTATAGTTTATAAACTGAGGGGACGGATTGCAAAACTGTCGGCATGGATTGTTTTTGTTTTTTGTTTGTGTGTTTTTTTTTTTTTCTACAGGTGACGTTTTGGGCTCTGTAAAATAATATTCATTGCTGAAAGAAAAAAAAAATCATACAGCAGTCAATTAAAAAATATAGCAGTCAGCTCCACCCGTTTAGGTCCATATAAGCCATATTCTGCAAAACACAAACTATTCAAGGGAATGAGTGCAGTGATTTACTAATGAATACATATTAATAATTGAGCAAGGCACTGAACCCCAAGTTGCTCCCCGGGCACTGGATCTATAGCTGCCCACTGCTCCAGGTGTGTGTTCACTTCTCACTGCTGTGTGTGTGCACTTGGATGGGTTAAATGCAGACCACCAATTCAAGTATGGGTAACCATACTTGGCAAATGTCACGACTTTACTTTCACTTATTAATATGAACAAAAATGTCCTTGCAATTTGAGGTGCGACATACCAGTTTAGTCCCCACTTGCTACTGACACTCCGGGCTGCAGACTGCACAGACCTCACTGCTTCTTTTACATTCACGTTTAATTGGAATTGAGATTTAAAAATGGCATCATGCTGGACTTTTTTCAAAAAAACTGGATCTGTCTTGAGTTTTTTTTTTTTTTTTTCTTAGTTATTCATTTATTTTTAATTAAATAAATAAATCAAAAATAAATAATTTATGCATGTCAGGTTCGGCTAGATCTTTGGACCCGAGGAGACTTATAGTTGAGTGTAAATGGGAATAGATTCAAAATTTGATTTGTCATGTACAGAGTTATGTAGAGAATATATAACCAGCATGTCCAACCCATAGAGTGTGCAATTATTTATGAAGTATATTCTATATTACAAAAAATAAAAAAATGAACAGAAATAAAGTGCAAATAGCCAAATTAGTTTTTTTTTTTCAGATGGATGGATTTACTATAAGTCCAGTTTTTACTACATGTCCAATGAGACAAGGAACTGGACTGAGAGCAGACAAGACTGTCAAAAGAGAGGAGCAGGTCTGATCATCATCAACACCAGAGAGGAACAAGTGAGTGAGAGTTATTGTGTGTGTTTCTGGTGTTAAGTGAGAGATGGTCAGGGGAAATGTATATAGTCAGTTTTTGATATAAACGTGCAATTGTTTCATCTGTTTAGGATTTTGTTAAGAAGATTACTGATAAAAGAGAATTCTGGATTGGTCTGACTGACAGTGAAGTGGAGGGCACATGGAAATGGGTTGATGGCAGCACAGTAACCTATGAGTGAGAAATCACTGAATTGAACTGATTACCTTCTATTATAAATGATTCTCACAGTCAGTATCAAATCATACAGAAAGCAGCACTGAACATCTAATGTTGATCTGTATTTTCAGCTTCTGGGAGCCAAAAGAGCCAAATGGAAAAGACACACTTTACTTTACACTTTACACTTTGGTAAAGGTTTTAGTAATTTTTGTTGTGTTCTTATTTTAGTATTTCAAGGTAAACTAAACATAAATGAGAAATGTGGCTTTGGCAGCTACCTGAAAAAAAAATATGTTAACTTTGGTAACACTTTATTTTGACAGTCCACTGTAGACATTCTATTAAATGTAAATAACTTTGCAAGTTCATGTCAACCACCAATCATTAGAGGATCATCAGACTTAATATCTGCTAACACTTTATTTTGATGGTCCCCTAAAAAACATTCTACTGAGTGTCACAGAACTGTGTTGTAGAATATACACATAGAACAAACACACACATGTAGAACATAGAACATACACGCACACACACCTGAAGTGAACAATGATATAAATTCAACAACAATGACAATAAACTAAACATGGAAAAGTGCAAACTGAAACAGTGTCTGACTATGTGTCTTTTTAACAGTAAGAGGGCTTTTACACAGCGCTTGTTTGCTGCGGTCCGAGCCTGAGTGCGATTGTTCCTAGCGCCGCCAGCAACGTTGGTCTGCTTTTACACTCAGTAGTTGTATCAAACCCAGGTGCGTTTGCAGTCACCTTACGTCATCGCAAACGCACACGGAAAACACATGGAGAACACAACGGGACTGAGCATAGTTCAACATTTTTTGTTATTTTGTATCTATTACGCACAGCATAAAAATTAATTTTAATTATTTAATTTTAATTAATTACATTTTTACTTTTAGGAGTGCGTGGAATCAACCTCAGCTCTCTCTTGTGTTGAGGAAACAATGATATCGACAGTGTTACACACGCGCGGGATACTTTACTTCCTGAACAACCGCACCACAGTTCGTGAGCAACCGAACTCAGACCACCTTCTCCAGGTAATCTTGGGTTCGGTACCCCAGTGCACACCAGGGGAAAACAAAACCCACGAGGGGGAAAACAACCACTAGGGCAAAGACAAATAATTTAACAAGACTAGGAACAAACAATAAAAAAAAAGACTCTTCAAACAGGAACTCTTACTACAGACAAACAATCACAGGTTTAACAACATCTCTTCAAAGTGTAACAATGAACCGCAACAGACAGTGAACACAAGGGGATAGAAATAGGGAGGCTAATGATAATCAAACAGGTGACACAGGTAAAGCAATAATGACAAAACTAGGATAACAAGGGGGTGGGGCAAGGAAACGAGACAACACAAGCACATGGCCCAAAGACAAGGCCAAGTGCTTGCACACAAAACAAGGGCCTGTCATGATCCTGCCTCAAGACTAGAGAAAAATCAAGGACACGAGGGCAGAATCATGACACTGATATTTTCTGATAGTGACTGATTTCAGTAGCAAGTCTGTATGACAGACCACTAATCCAGGTATCTGAAATGTGCATCTGCAGTGTGCAAATGTGGATCTGGTTCATTTGTAGCCACAAGAAATATGAACAATATTTTGTATTGTGCAATGATCAACTTGTCTGGGTTTATTTTGCAATAATAATTGTTTATTTAAAAGTCCTTGAACTCAGATAATACAATACAGAAGTTTCAGCAGATTTAAAAGTGCTAAAAGAATCCTCAAAAAAAAAAAAAAAAAGTGTAAGTGTCTTACCATAAATTAGATGCTTCTTTGAAAGTTAAACTCCAGACTGCTTCACCTTTATTTACCTTTATCATGCTGTTTTTCATATTACTCTAATGTATTTTCTGTCATTAAAGATGATGTGTCACTCCAAACTGGTCAAAGTCAGTCTTGTTCCAGTCAGCATTTGAAGTGTTTCTTAAGAATCACATGCACACCTATAGAGGATCGGATCTCTTAAACAGCACAACTGAGTAAAGTCCAAGAGCAAAACTCACTGTGACCTGCCTTAGAGAGGATTGACATGATTTAATATACAGACTAATAGAGAAAATGAAGCTCCAGTGAGTTTGAAGTGCTCCTTTCATGCTATTAAAGGACTGTTTTCTGGATAATCTCTAATCTGATTCCTCCTCTCACATATGTTTACGTTCTCCTAATGTTCATCTAGTGTGAGAAAGAACTACATTCAAAAGCTCATTTACCACGATGCACTGTACATCATAATCAGGAAGTTGGTCATGAACCAATGCCACAGTGTTTCAGAACAGCAGCAGTGTCTGATGAGACATGTCTGTCTCTCACTTGCAGCAAACTAACGGTAGGAGTGGAGTGGTTAAGGGTATTCTGCCCAAGCTGTCAATCAAATGTTCTTTTAGAAACAATCTTTTTTTCTTTCTTCAGTGGATTAACTTGCATTGATTAATTGTTCACCTCAATAGTAGCAATGTACACAGACAAAATAAATGGTGTACATTTTTTTGATTTTATGCAGACTTTAAAAGTCACACGAAGAAGTCACTCAGCTATGATAAAGTTCAAAATGTTTTTAGCTTCCTTGAGAGTTGCATGTAATGTGACTTGTGGCTTCACACAATGTACTCAGACAAGTTCTCTTAAACTGTTCTCAATAACTTCCAGAATCTAAAAGAATCATAAAAGCCTTTCACAGTTGCACAACATAAAAACACAGATATCAAGCACAATTTACTGACATATTCTGATCTAGTTTAAGTTCATCAGGTTAAGGAAGGTGCCTTCATTCTCATTAATTTCACATCAAAACAACAAGGTGACCACCACAATGCACTTTTTTCATTGTTAAAAAGATATTGCATAGATTTGTACAATGACATAATTTTACATCACCTGCTGAAATCATTCTCAAAAAGCAGAGTAAAAATACAGTACTTCTACATGACCTAAATGTGGAAGTGGCTCTGGGGGACAGAGAAACCACTTTTCAGTCTCAACTTTACCGACATATGCTGTTAGAAGTTAAAACCAACAGCTTCTGTGGAAAATCATTGGCCCCTTTAACCTCCATTGCATGACCTCCTGTAGGCCCCCCATGAAACTGTTTCACCATTACCTGCTGTCCAGTGCCCCTGGTCAGAGTAAAGTTTTTTAAGTGTCACAAGTTTTAAACCTGCAAGCAGCTAGTCAGCAGTGGTTTTGCTTTGATGAGAGACGGGCCCAATACATTCACTTTAACCACCGCAGAACAACATTTGATACACAATCTGGCAGCCGATTCTGTTGCTCCGAGTCTTTAGAAACCAAACCTTGGACACCAAACCATGTGATTTCCACTTTAACCTTTATCAAGACTATTCATGTTTTTGACTTACGGTTGCTATGCAAATTAATTAGTATGAACACACAAGACTTCACACATTCTCTTGTACTTTGACATACTTTGGACACATGAAAAATTAATCTACTGGAAGTACAGTCTCAAAAAGCAAACGACCACAGAGAAGAAACAGTGTCTATAATTTTAAAACTGATTCACAGTGACTGAACATGTCCGAAAGTATTTATGGCAATATAAACACTGAGGAAATATGGGAAATGAACAGCAGAGATGGAGAAGAGATGAAAAGTGCCACCAACGCAGACGCTATAAAGAGTCATGATGTCAGGACAGGAACAGAGAACCAAATTCCTCAACATACAGGTACTGAGACTTATTTCATTAGACTACCAACTAACATAAAGTACATAAATGTAGTCATATATATTTATCTGTCATCTTCAGGAAGTGATTCAGTGAGGATCAGAAGCTCTGTAGCAGTTGTAGTGTGTTTGGTGCTGCTGTGTGTTCTTCTGCTGACTGCAGTCATAGTGCTGTGTGTCCAAGTCTTTACAAACATTGACCCGTTTCAAACTAAGAGTAAAATCATCATGGAGGAAAGAGACCAGCTTCTAACCAGGAATGAAAACCTCACAGAAGAGAGAGACCAGCTACTAACCAATATTTCTAACCTGGTAGAAGAAAAAGACAAGCTACTTGACAAGAACACAAATATCACAAATGAAAGGGATACATTAACATCCAAGAATATAAACCTGTATAAACAGATTCAAGAACTTCGGAAGAGTCTGTATGGAAAAGGTCATCTAGAACTGGAACTGAACACTACAACTAAAATCAAATGTATTATTCATTGTTGTTGAATAAGAAGCAAACAGCTGAATTGTTTGTGTTTACAGATGGATGGACATACTATAATTTCAGTTTATACTCCATATCCACATCGAAAAAGAGCTGGAATGATAGCAGAAAATACTGTATGGAGAAAGGAGCAGATCTGATCATCATAAACAACAAAGAGGAAAATGTGAGTGACAGAGTGTTATTTTCTTCAGAGTATGTGGAAGTCTATTTGAACATTAGGAACTTAATGTCTTCCTGGCTACTTCTACTAGGATTTTCTTAACAAGTTTCCTAGCAGTTCTGGAGTCTGGATTGGTCTGACTGACAGTGATGTGAAGGGCAGATGGAAATGGGTTGATGGCACGAACATGACCTCTGGGTGAGTAATAATAATAATAATAATAATAATAATAATAAACTGAATTTAACTGACTATTATCTTATAAATAATTCTAACAGTCAGAAACATCACAGTCACAGAACACAGCCCTGAACATATAATGCTGATTTGTAGTTTCAGGTTCTGGGTGTCTGGAGAGCCAAATGGAGACAGAGAAAATAACTGTGCTGTGTCTTATTCATCAGGGTGGTATGATTATCAGTGTAATAATTTATATAAATATATCTGTGAGAAGAACTTTGTAAAGTATCACATACCATGAAATACCTGTTTAAACAAAGTATTTTAATGTATAAAGGGTTTGCTCCTAAGCCCTCCAACCTTTTTTAACATAACACATTTTGTTTAACATGTTACTGTAATGTTATGTCACTAAAGTCTTGACACGTTGAGCTTGCATGTGTATTAATGTGTCACACCACACTGTCAATGTTAGTTTTGTAATTTCAGTCAGTGTTTTAAGCGTTTCTTAACAATCAAACACACATCTATAGAGGATTAGATCTCTTAAACAGCACAATTGAGTAGCGTCCAAGAGTAAAACAAGCAGTGACCTGCTTTAGATAGGTTTGACATTATTGAATATACAGACTATTAGAGGAAGTGAAGCTTCAGAGCAGCTCCAGTAACTTTGTTGTGTTCATCTCACACTAGTATAGGACTGTGATGACAATCACCAAACTAATATATGTTTTATAGAGAATCACTTGATCCTTCCTCTTAAATTTTCTCTGTCAATGCTGATCTAAAATGAAAAAGAACATAATGGAATCTCATTTACCACCATGTAAATCATAATCAGGAAGTCAGTCATGAACTAACATGAACTTTCATGAATTAGCTTTAGAACAGCAGCAGTGTGTGATGAGATGCTATAAGCTCAAAGTTCACTAAGATGCTATACTTTGCAGTTTATTGACTGACTGATTGGTGTGCATGAATGTCAGTATTTAGGGTTGGTTATCGTACTTCCTTATAGGTGTTACTCTGTTACTAATTGTTCTGTTCATACAACAGCTTAAAAAGCTAATCAAATACATTCAGTATAAGTAATTAAAAATATGACTCTTTAAAATTCTCACGATTGTCATAAATAATGACAGTAACTATAGTGACAGTGAGTAAATCATCAAGGATGATGTCACAATTACAAAAATATTGAATACATTTTGTACAGGTATTTGGACTTTTATGTTGCTTCCTGTCTGCTGTATTTTTATAGTCAGTTTATAGTTTTTCTGTTGTACCCAGCTGTGTGTTGTTCGCTCATTTGTGTCTGAATGTCTCAATGTCTCCTGTGTTCTTTGTTGAGTCTTGTCCGGTAAAGCTGTGTGATTGGTGTGCTAATTCTGTTCCTCCATCTTGGATTTGTTACCTTGATGTTTTCTGAGTTAATTTGTACTTTTGTTTTACTCATTAAACTCAAAGTGTTTGAATCCAGCTCTCCCTCTGTTCTGAGTTTACCTTACATTTCAACATGTCCAAATGAGGAGTTCATCAGGCAAATGCTGCAAAAATCGAATAAATGTACTGTTTCTATGAGCATCCTGACCAGTCTGATGCTGACTTGACTAATGTTGTGTGTTTGAGACGGGGCTTTTGGTCGGGGAGTGATCAGGAAACATGCCTAATTTAGTACCCCCGTTTGGTGAGTGAAGCAATAAAACACTTGTACTTGACAACATGCTTTTAGACATCACACATTGACCTAAGATCAGTTTCACTCCATTATTTTATTCAAACTGGAATTGAAAGAAAATAAGATTTGTTCATAAAGAACAACATAGAAATTAAAATAATAATAAAAACATCTATAAAACATTAATAGTGCTTTTAAAAAAATCTGAGAGAAGAGCTTTGGGTAATACATAACCTGTCATAAAATGAAGCTCCAGAGCAGCAGTGAGTTAATTGTGTTCCTCTCCTTCTAAAAAAGGACTTTACCAAACATATATTTTCGGTAGAATCTCTAACCTGATTCCCGCTTGCACATTTTCTCTGTCTATACTGATATAATATAAGAAAGAAAGGAAGAACTGCACAAAACTAATTTACTTCCATGTTTGTCACAATCAGGAAGTTGCTTAATAAGAGCACTGTGTATAAATTAGTTAGTTCATGCATTTATGTATGCATGCATTTAAAGTATTTGTTTCATTGCATGCACATTTGTATTTATTTATATACTTTTACACCAATAATATTATCCCCCAGTTCCATAAACTCCCCAAGACAGATGCATCTATGGTATGAGCTAGACCAACAAATCCAATCCATAGAGGCCTCACCCCCAATTTGCAGGACTTAAAGCATTGGAATCGCTAGGGATTCTGGGTCCATTGAACAGAATTTGCTATGGGGCCCTCTCAAAATCACATTCAGCGTAGAATGGAACCTCAGTTGGGCCCATCTTAGCCTCTGGGTATTGACAATGCACTCTCAATGACAATGGTAATCTTGAACTGCCACTAAAATAAACCTCTAACTAAAAATAACAATAGTGTGTGCTTGGGTAGGACTATGGGTTTCCTTGACTCAAGTCAGTCTGTGGAGAGTGATGAGGAACATAATATAGCATTTGACACTTGTTGACTCTAATGGGCAGAAGTTGAACGTTCACACCCTTTCAGACTTCACACATTGATCTCAGGTCAGTTTCACTCTGCTTTTACATTCTAAATGGGGAAAGCGAATGTGAATGACACAAGAAGAACATTCAGCATTTGCACAGTTGAAATGCACTGGACTGTAAAAGCAAAGACATGTCTGATGATATTTTGATGATGTTATCAGAACTGAGTCTGAGAGAGTGGAGATGACTGTGGCTATCTATGAGAGTGCAGACTATGTGCAGGGGCGATGCACAAGATCCCGGGCCCTATGCATAGGCAGTCCTAATGTCCACCCATTATTGGGTAACAATTATTGCTAAATGTGTGACTGAATCATATAATAACTTAATTAATAATATTGATAGTTCATCGTCTAGCTGACTACGTCTTGTATTATTATTATTATTTTTATTTTTTTCTAAAATCCTGTCAAATGTGCACAAACTACTAGCTACTACTAAATATTGTACAAACATAATTTTCTGTAAAGTTGCTTTGTAACGATTTGTCTTGTAAAAAGCGCTATACAAATAAATTTGAAGTGAATTGAATTGAATTGTGTGACAGATCATAGCTTCTTGCCAGAGGCAAACAAACACCGACCACTTCACCAAACAGATAATAACATTAATTTATTTGTTAAAAAACATCAGTTCATACAGTTGGGTGATTATTATTATTTATATATATATATATATATATATATATAGTGGCTGAAAGCAGAAACGCAAATAAAAACCAATAAACCTATGGATATTACAATACATTGCTTGTATGTGTTTTTCATGCGATTTGTGGTATTGTTCTGAGCATAAAAATGGTAATTCAAGAAATGCTAAGCAGATGTAGATATATTTCTGGCCACACATGATTTCTCATTTGATTTAAGTTCTAAATGGGTGTCCATTGCTAAACATCTAGCCACAAAATGACTTGACACGGTTAGCACCTCAGTGGGAAGCACTAATCTGTGTCTTCCACAATTATTCTAGGATTTTGTCGACAGTACTGCTCCAAACAGTCATTTCTGGATTGGTCTGACTGACAGTGATGTGGAGGGCAGTCTGAAATGGTTTGTTGGCAGCAACATGATTTCTAGGTAAAAAAAAAAAGAAAAGAAAAAAAAAGAAAAGAAAAACCCTCAACAGGACTGATTATTATTTTATAAATGATTAGAACAGTCAGTATAATATCACACAGAAAGCAGCACTGAATATGTAATGCTGATCTGCTGATCTGTTGTTTCAGCTTCTGTGTGTATGGAAAGCCAAATGGGCAAAAAGGAAAGGCCTGTGCTTTGTCTTATTCACCAGGGTGGTATGCTTTTCGATGTAATGCTGCATATAAATGGATCTATGAGAAGAGCTTGTAAAGTATCACATAGTATAATATACAAGTTTATTAACAGTATTTTTGGTGGAGTGATTGGAAATGAGCAACTCCTGCTCAACCCACTGTTCTCGAGTCCCACGGAGGAGATGGAAGGATATAAAACAGGAGCTATGACAGTGAAGGACGAGAGAGGCCCCGGCCTGGGATTTATTTTGTGGTTTAATTTTGTTTGTCCGTGAGGGGCTGTCGCGCTGTTTTGTCTTTATTTTATTATTAAAGTAATTTTGATTGTCTGCCGGTTCTTGTCTCCTTCTTCCCATGATCATGGAGTTTTAACATTGTTACAGTTTTATTCCTGCTGTGTGTTCTTCTGCTGACTGCAGTCATAGTGCTGTGTGTCCAAGTCTTTACAAACATTGACCTGATTCAAACCAAAGGCAAAACACATCTTGGAAGAAGTAGACCAGCTAATAACCAAGTTTAATTATCAAGAAACAGCTACTCAAGAAGAGCTACTCAAGAGCATAAATGTGAAAAATAAAAGAGATTAATTTAAATCCAAAAATGTTAAACTGACTTAACAGAAAGAGAAGTTTAATCAGGAGATCAATGAAACAAGTAATCTTGACCTGCTGCAACTAAACACTAACAAAAAACTAGTTTCTTTGTTCAGTGTTGTTGGAATAATGAGCATATACTGATTGTGACTGATTGAACAGATTGTGTTTAGAGATGGTTGGTCAAACACTCTAAATTCAGCTTTGACTTCATTTCCTTGCTGAAAAAAGAACTTGTCTGAGAGGAGAAGATAATGCATGGAGAGAGGTGCAGATCTGATCATGATATACAACAGAGAGGAACGAGGGGGCAAATTATTATTTTATTTATTTTTAAGAGTTTACAAATTTTCTTGTTATTCTGGATTGGTGTAACTGACAGTGACTACGTTTACATGGACATCAGTAATCTAACTATTTATCATATTCTGAATAAAACAATATAATGATTAAAGAGTTTATATGAGTTGCTTATACTATATGGCACATGTCATTACGTCACCACGTGACATCATCTGATGTCCCCTCCAGAATTTCACATATAAACATATAGTTCGTCTTCAATATGATGCCATATACAGTTTTGGGTGTTCCATTGTTCCATTGACTGGCCAATAAGAACTTGGTTCTGTAACTGCTGCATAGAAACGTTAGCAAGTTTTCATATTTTTTTTGCGCAAATGGTTGCAAGTTTTGAATTTCTTTGAAAAGGAGACAAGAGAAAATATATGATTTGTATTGATTATAATTTAAAGACATTCCCCGACATTATGTTATTGTGCTGTATGTGCTGTATGTGTGATGGACTGAGAGACGATAGTAGGGCTGATACTGACTCACTGACTTGCATAAAACAAACAAAAACACATCTTGTGTCTTGTGCTCTCTCTGCTTGATGAAGCCTGTTAGAATGCCCTTCTAATTCAAGCAATTAAATAAATAAAAAATACCTGTGCATTAGTTTTTACGTTTATATATATATATATATATATATATATATTCCTTGCAGAAGCAATGTACTTTTATGAATATCTTCTAATACTTCAAATGTGCAATTAATTTTATACAACAGTACATAGCAACACAGTGTTTCGTTCCTTGAATGAATCAGATTTGGAACGAATCGAGTGAGCCAGGGATTCCACAGTCCATTCAGATGTTTCGTTTCTAATTAAAGCAGCCTTTTAGAACAAATCGTTTGATTTTAACAATGAAATAAGCATTTATTAAAACATGGACTTTCTGCCACCTACTGGCAGTTTTACAGTCATATTATTTATCAATGGCATTTCTAAACCAGACAAGGTGCCAGCACTACCTGCACAAAAACAAATTCAGCAAAATATTGACCAAAATTCCTCCATTTCAGGCACCAGAGGGGAAAAAAACTTATAGATAATAGTTAATTTAATAAGGCAAATTTTTCATTAAATAAAAACCTTTTGGAAGAAATATTGAAATCATTATGTAAAATTAGCTATATAAACAGACACATGACAGCACACTAGAGACAGTAACATTGAAAAAAATTACACTGGCTACCAGTAGCCGCTCGCATCAAATTCAAGGTACTGATGCTTGCCTGCAAGACGACCACTGGCACGGCACCAACATACCTAAACTCACTGGTTTAAATCTTATGTGCCCTCCAGAGTCTTTACTCACTTTCAAGAAACATCTAAAGACTCATCTTTTTCGCCTGCACTTAAGCATCTAATACTAGCACTTTTCCTTTTCTTGTCTTTTCATAAAAAAAAAAAAAATGGCTATGCATTCTATACTAGACTAAATGAGACTTGTCATGACACTTGTATACTGTTGTTGTTCTCTTGTTGACCTGACTGCTTCTATTGTTCTCTTTTGTAAGTCGCTTTACAGTTGATAAAAGCGTCTGCTAAATGATTAAATGTACATGTAAGAAAGTACTTACATTTTTTATTGGCTGTGGTTTGTGAGCATTACAGATGGCAAGCTTCCCTAAAACTGCGTTAAATATGCAGATACAGACACTGCGGTATCAAAATGCTTTATTAGGCTTTATTTTACCAGTGTATACAACTGTTGGAACACGTTTTTTTATTGGTATTTGATATTTTATCCAATAAATGATTCTTACAGTCAGTTTCTAACATCTAATGCTGATCTGTTGATGCAGGTTCTGGGATCCTCAAGAACACAATGCATATAGAGGAGAGAACTGTGCTGTAAATGATTCATCAGGATGGGCTGATTATCCATATACAGTAATGATGCTTTTAAATGGATCTGTGAGAAGATCCTTGTAAAGTATAAGATACCATGAAATACATGTTTATTCGGAACATTTTAACATGGATAGAGGTATAGTTTAGATAGTTTTCTCTCCTAAATACAGGACATCTCTGTTTATATTATTATTATTACTATTATTTACATTTTTCATGTTGTTTTTCAAAGTGTATTAAAGTCTTTATGTCAGTACTAAAGTCAATATCAGTCCTGCAATTTCAGTCAGTGCTTCTTAAGAATCAAAAACACATGTGTAGAGGATTCTCCAAAACAACAAAACTGAGAGTAAAATGCACTCTTTGACTTGTTTTAGAGAAGTTTGACATGATTAAAATATCAGTTGTCTTAGATATATATCTTGTCTTTTCTTAGAATGCATGCCTTATGAGGAAGTGGCTCTGAGAGACAAGGACAAGAGCTTTGATTTGAGGGGTGATACCCTTTAAAAGGTACTAATATATAAAATTGATATACTAACATGCACCCTTTAGGGGTAAATCTAAAACACTGATGTATCTTTTGAAATGGTACTGCCCCAATGAGAACTCTAGTGTAATTTTTCCAGTTTTGTTAACCAAAGTTAAGAAGAATGAATGAATCATGAATCAAAAAGTTTCAGCTATGCCGGTTCTGATAGCCTCGTGTGCAGCGTTCTGACATATTAGTGCCGTTGAGCTTTCCATTTTTGGAATTTGTGCTCTGCATTTAACCTTTGCAAGTGCACACACACAGCAGTGAGCACACACACCATGAACACACACCCGGAAAAGTGGGCAGCCATATTGCTGCGGTGCCCGGGGAACAGTTAGGGGTTTGGTGCCTTGTTCGCGGGTCTCACTTCAGTCATGGTCTTTCACTCACCCCACTTATAATCTCTGATGGTATCGAGACTTAAATTCTGACACTGTAAGCATGACTGACCCCTTGTGATAGATGTGAATAAAGTAAAGTATAGTGGCAGTAACTAAAGTGACCGTAAAAGTTCAAATGTAAGATCATCTTAACTAAACAAAAAAAACAAATACATACATGGCAATTCAAATGGAAAATCTAACCAAGTAAAAATTATAAGAATAAGCAACATTATTAGAAGAAAGCAGTTTATTCCTGCTGCTATAATAATAATAATAATAATAATAATAATAATAAATTAAATGTGATTTTAAGATGCTTTGATCTATAATTTACAATGCACTATATAATATTATATAATATTAAAGCTGCAGTAGGTAACTTTTGTAAAAATGTATTTTTTTACATATTTGTTAAACCTGTCATTATGTCCTGAGTAGAATATGAGACAGATAATCTGTGAAAAAATCAAGCTTTCTCTGGCTCCTCCCAGTGGTCCTACTGCCATTTGCAGAAAATACATCCGCTCCCGTTAAGAAACAACCAATCAGAGCTGCGGTCCGTAACTTTTTTTATGTGTTCAAAATTTACAAAATGTATATAATAAGTGAGTACACCATGAATCCATTTTCCGAACCGTATTTTTAGCCTGTCCTGAGTCACTAGGGTGCACCTATAATAAGTGTTTATATTCAGACTATTTTAGATTGCTTCGGGGATACCGCGGTGGAGTAACCCAGTACCTTTGTGATTCTTCATAGACCTATACAGAGAGAAGTAGTTCCAGCTACGATGTTCTTCCGCAAGACGCAAACAGTTCTGTTTATTAATTGCTAGAGCGTCAAAAGTTACCGACTGCAGCTTTAATGGTCACACTTTATTTTAGGGTCCAATTCTCACTATTAACTAACCATTAACTATGACTTTTGACTCAATTAACCCCTTATTTGCTGCTTATTAATAGTTTATAAGGTAGTTGTTAAGTTTAGGGTATTGGGTAGGATTATCGATGTCATGCATTAGATGTACTTTATAAGAACTAATAAACAGCCAATATGTTAATAATAGACATGCTAATAAGCAAGTAGTTATTAGTGTGAATTGAACCCTATACTAAAGTGTTACCATTTTAATAATTCTGTATTTGATATTTTTTGCAAGCATTTGTTAAAATGGTAATATGCCAAAATTGTATTTACATCAAAGGATTCGCTACAGTACGCATTTTAATTTGCTAGTAGTCTATAAACAAACAGTTTTTTTATGGAGGAAATGGAGATCTGTATCATTTATCTGTAAAACGTATTTTATATAGTCAGGAAATGACTGCTCAGTATGGTCACAGTGGTGTAGTTAATGATCAGCCTCTTAAAGCATTAGTACACAGCGGCGCAGTGCACACACCAACAACTTTGACTCTAGACGACTCACACCAGCAGAAGCATTGAGATACGAGTGATGGAAAGAAAAGATGTAGAGGAGATGCTTACTGATGCCAACAGAGATGCTAGAAACCGTCTTAGTGCCAGGACAAAAACAGAGAACTCAGACACCAAGAAACACCAAAAACCTCAACACACAGGTACTGAGACTCATCTCATTATGGTTACATAAACTAATATGTGCGTTTGAGTAATAAACATGTTGAATACATATCTATCATTGTGTTTTTGATCTACAGGAAGTGATTGTGTGAAGGTCAGAAGCTTCAGAGCAGCCGTTGTGTGTTTGGTGCTGCTGTGTGTTCTCCTGCTGACTGCAGTCATACTGCTGGGTGTCGATCTCCATAATACAATTGAGGAGTTTTACACCAAGAACAAAAATATCACTGACGAGATAGATCAGTTAACAGACAATAAAAACGACTTGGAGAAGAATATTACTACATTATCAGTTGATAAAAAAAACCTAATTGACAAAAATCTAGTATTAAAGGAAAAGATGACAGATTTGTGGCAGCAGATAAGAAAAATGGGTAATAAAGAACTACACCAAAATTACACAAATATTTATTATGAAATGGACACAGTCGATGGGGTATAACCTGTTATAAATATGTTTTGTAAATAAGTGTGGACGGGAATGCAGAGCTAATTATTGTACCGTTTGTGTTTACAGATGGATGGATATGCCATCAATCCAGTCTCTACTTTGTTTCCTCACGGAAGAAGAAATGGACTGAAAGCAAAAATGACTGTACAGAGAGAGGAGGGGATTTGATGATTATGAACAGCAAAGAACAAAAAGTGAGTAAAACATTCCTTCAAAGTATCTTAGTCAGGGGCGTCATGCATTCATGATGTTTGAGGGGCCACATCTATAAATCTACAACCTTTATAGATTGTTATTTTATCAATAAATGGTGATGGGCAAAAGTAGTGTAATCTATTAACTACAAATAAAAACCCAACTTTTTATTTAAATGCCATATATGGATGTCATGCCATAAAACATTTTTAATACGACTGAATTTGCATTTAATGTAAATTTTAATAACAATATTGTAAGTTAATTTAACACTTTAATTTTACAGATAGTAAAGAACATTTACATTATCAAAGAACATTTTCATTCAGTCTAGTCAGAGTTCAGGCACTCTCAAAAACTCCCATTAAAATCACTGAAGCACGCACATCTGCACTTTTTGTTGTTTCTGATGAGAGAATTCGCTATATAATTCAGTCAGCGAGCAAGTGAACAAAACACCGCATTTCAGTGATGACTCTTCTGCCCGTTTCTGATTGGCCATTTCATTCAGAAGTGCAACAGAATCGTTTCTGATTGGTTATCATGAAGCGTTGTACAAACGCGTCTGTCTTTGGCTCAGCGTCAGCCAGCGAACGCAGATTTGAATTTAGCAGCTGAACAATCTAATCACACCGTGTGATTGTATCAAATATATAAAACGTATAATTCTTTTTTTTTTTTTTTTTTTTTGAAAGCTAGATTCAAAATCCACTTGGCTCAGAAATCTGATGGAGCACGTCACATCACTTTGAATGGGCATGACGCCTCTGATCTTAGTTATTAAACTTATTAAACCTTATTTCACTTATATTCTTTAATTAGGAGTTTTTTGAAAAATATGGTGAATTCTGGATTGGTCTGACTGACCGTGAGGGCAGTTGGAAATGGATTAATGGGAGCACACTGAACGCTGAGTAAGAAATCACTGAATTAAACGGACTATTATGTAATAAAAAGATTCTCAAAATCTGTATCATACCACGCAGAAAGCAGCACTGAACATCTAATGTTGTTTCAGCTTCTGGATGAATGGAGAGCCAAATCGAGACCGTACAGAGAACTGTGTTGTGACTTCTTCATCAGGCTGGCGTGACTTTTCATGTGATGAAGATTTTAAATGGATATGTGAGATAAAAACATCTTAAATTAACATCAGCAATGTGATCACTAATAGGAAACAGGTAAAAAAATAAAATATATAATAAAATAAAATACAATACAATTGTACTCGTTTTTGCTTTTTTGTAAGCTAAATATACAGATTAAGATAAGTATCTTCTACAAATGTCATTCTATTACTGTAAATCATTTTCTTTATTAAATCATTGAGCAAATAAATTTGTGTTTGCGTTTTTTTAATGCATGTGTGCAGCTTCTAATGGCTAACTCTGGCTAATATTCACTTCCAAGACAACAAAATGTATTTTCTGTTGCTTTGCTTGTGGACAGGGCATACATTTATGTTCAGTCTTACTGAAAAGGCATGATCTGACACTTTAAATCTCTTGCTAATGGTAATGTTGAGAAATGCACAGTCTGTTAACTGAGGGCATCATGACAGATGCATGCAACATATTATAACCAATGAGAAAGTATCCAAAGGTAGAGAACTGAATCAATTTACACTTCAATGGAATCACTACAACTGTTGATCAGTTCTTGTTTCCAGAACAACAACAACAAAAAAAAAAAAAAAAAAAAAAAAAAAAAAAGAAAATGAAAAATTGCACAAGCATTCTGAACATTATTCCTACTTTCTTAACAAAAGTCCTTATATTTGGTTAGGCTATTTTCATTCAGTTAGATGTAAAAGCAATTAAACTGTTTGCTTGCATCCTTTTACATTAGTGAACATTGCAATAAATTCAAAACAGTATGCACTCACATGTTCAACATTTTGTCTGGTTGTTACAGTCAGAAAATCAAATATAGTCACATTACTATATGGTATAGCCTATGAGATAGCCCATGATCACTCGATTTTATACAGGTGTTACCATAATGATTGTAAATGGTGATCAGCAACCAAATATTGATAATGTGGAAGTTATTGCCTTTTGCCTTGCCGTAACATCTCACTTTTTGCAGATAATGCAGAGTACATAACATAATTTCATAATGGTAAAAATTATGTTTGAGCTATATATATATTTATGAGGATATCACATGTTGCTGACCACAGCAAAAGCTCAAAACCAGAACACTTCCCTTAGCAGATTATTATATATATTTTTTAAAATAGTGTACTTTCTATCAATCTATCTTAACTGAATGCAGTGTAAGTCTCAGGATTAAAGTATATACCAAATGCATAAATGTATACGGTATATAAATGCAAAGAGAAAACACTGAGATGGTGTGATCTCTTATGAAATGACGACTCCAGACAGCAGTAGCTTAATAGCTTCCTTAGGCACAAAAGGTCTGTTTGACATGTAAATACTCATTTTATCAAGGGTCAAAAAAAAAAAAAAAAAAGCTCAAGCTCAATTTCAAGCTCAAGCTGAAGCTCAAGAGAAGATGTCAAAGAGATGAAGCTCAATGATAATGCCAATACTATAAAGTCAAGATGTCAGGAAGAGACTCAAACACCAAGCAGCGCTGTAAGTACTGATTTTATTATAACAGGTACTAACACATTTTAGTCAGGTTAGTGTTTAAGGGCCTTGTGACATGATCGTGCCAATATGCTGTTATACAAAAATGACATCTCATGTGGAGAAATAGTGAGAGAATACATTTAACAGTTTCACTTCTTCTTAAGTGTTTTTTTGCACAACGTGTCCAACGCTTATCTTAAAGACACATTATATGTGATTTCATCCACATTCAAATGTTTTACCCCTAAAGAAATGAAGAGTACTTTGAAAATATGTTACACTCACGGAAGATGACAACTCATATCAGTATTTTAATCAAGTAGTTTATAGGGGTGTCTGACATGTAAGTGCTCACTGTCTCAACCCATGGCAGGAAATGTTTATTTTTTTATTTTTTTTTGATTTTTTTGATTCAACGTTTCCTCTTATTCAGCTGATATTGTATTTTGTGATTATAAATAGTAACTAGATAAATATATAAAAATGAGAAGTAACTTAATTTATACAGTTGTTCATCTGTAGTGTGTTACAGTGTGACTTGTGGCATTGGTAACATTTGTAGCATCAGCATCTGAGTGCTTATTTATTTTGCCAATAGAAACTAAACTAGCTCCCAACCAATCTGTTTTTTTTTTAATACAAAGATTTTAACTGCATTGAAGGAGCACAGTTATATAAAAAGTAAAACCACAGTGAATTTCATTATGAAATGAGTAAAAGAGAAAAAGCTTGCAAAATAGTGTCTTACAAGGATATCATTTGTTCATAACCACAGTGGTGCCTTACAAAAGTAAAGGCTCAAAGATGAAGTTCAGAGCAGTGCAGCCCACTTTCAGCAGCAACCTCTAATAATGTCACATTTACCTCCATCAGACTGAATACATCTTGAAGATGAACATCTACGCTAATGCAGTTCCTTTAAATATCCGTAATGTTAGGACAGAAATAGAGAACACCAGTAGACACCAAACACCTCAATACACAGGTAATGAGACTCATTTTACTATAAAACCATACACATATTTGTCCCACACATTTAAGTTATATGAGCGTTAATGAAAGATTTATCTCCAGGAAGTGATTGTGCAAAGATCAGAATCTCCAGAGCAGCTGCAATGTGTTTGGTGCTGCTGTGTGTTCTTCTTCTGACTGGAGTAATATTTCTGTGTGTCCACATCCATACAAAGAACACAAACCACACAGAAGAAAAAGACCAGCTACTAACCAAGATCACCAACCTCACAGAAGAGTGAGTGAAGTGAGTGAGAGAAGTGACATTCAGCCAAGTATGTTGACCCATACTCAGAATTTGTGCTCTGCATTTAACCCATCCGAAATGCACACACACAGAGCAGTGAACACACACACACACACACACACACACACTGTGAGCACACACACAGAGCAGTGAACACGCGCATACACACACTGTGAGCACACACCCGGAGCAGTGGGCAGCCATTTATGCTGCGGCGCCCGGGGAGCAGTTGGGGGTTCGATGCCTTGCTCAAGGGCACCTAAGTCGTGGTATTGAAGGTGGAGAGAGAACTGTACATGCACTCCCCCCACCCACAATTCCGTCCGGCCCGAGACTAGAACCCACAACCCTTCGATTGGGAGTCCAACCCTCTAACCATTAGGCCACGACTTCCACGAGAGTCGCTACTAACCAAGAGAGTCGCTACTAACCAAGATCACCAACCTCACAGAGGCGAGAGACCAGCTAGTAAACAAGAACACACAGCTGACGAAAGAGAGAGATGGATTATTATCAAGTAAATGTGACCTGATTACTGAGATCAGTGTAATGGGAATAAAGCGCTAATATTTGAACTGGTTGTGTTTACAGATGGATGGATTAACTATCAATCTAGTTTTTACTTCATTTCCTCAGTTAAGAAGACCTGGACTGAGAGCAGAAGATTCTGTACAGAGAGAGGAGCAGAACTGATTTTTTTTTTTTTTTTTTTTCACATCTAAACTTTACAATAAAAAATATTGTCAATAGTAATTGAAATTGACCACTGTAGCTGAGCCTCAAAGGTACAAGATAACCAAATGTGTGTGTGTGTGTGTGTGTGTGTGTGTATATATATATATATATATATATATATATATATATATATATATATATATATATATAATATTTTTTTACATTTTTTTGACCATATTTGATTATATATTTAAAAGTATTTCTGATATGATAGCAAAATTATTTCATGAGACATAGGGGATAAACAGAAAGATGGAGTGGAGAAAAAAATCTACCAGTGCAGAAAATGTTTTTTTTTTTTTTTTTTTTTTTTTGAAGGACACAGTAAAAATTTGCTCCAAGTTTATTTCCACAGACACATCACACTAAGAGACATCATAGTGACATATATTGACAGAAACCACTTAATAGTTTTCCTTTTTTTATAAAGTATTTAGCGGAACATGCAAAATGTTTTTCTTAAATGTGCCCTCTGTCATATATACTGAAATACAAAGTTTTGAAATGTGTTACTAATCATTTACACCAACATGAGATGCAAACTTTTGTCTCAGGAAGCAGCAATTTTTGTTCCTGGTTAACTTCAAGCTCACAGGATGATCGCAGTTTGAAACTTTTTTTTTTAGTCAACATTTCAACTTTTAAGATGATATCATTTGTCATGACTTAAAAGCCTGTAATAAATTAGAAAATAATATAAATTAGAATGATCACTTGTAAATAGGGCTGGAGAATGAGAGGATATAATAATACAATGGGCAGAGTAGACTATATGCGGATTGGTGTTAGCACGAGGCTAAAGACAAAACCAATGAAACTGACCTTGACTATTACTACTTTACCAAATTTGTATTTCCTGGACCGTAAAAAAGACAAGACCTCATCACTGTATGCATGAGGACCCAGAAGCAATGTAAGAATGGTAAGCCCTTTATTTGTTTACAGCCTTTGCTAATGCTAACAAAGGAATTAGTGAGTTCCTGTTAACCTGCATTTAAGCATCTTTTATTAGTTAACAATGTTTCAGAAAAAAAGCCCTTCTTACCAAGTGGAGAACCATATAAAAGGGATATTATAAATCATGATAAAATTCCCCACAGTTAGTATTACCATTTCATCTTTTTATTATCATTATTTATTATCATTAAATCCGTATTCGATTACCGAAATTTGAACAACTGGTGTTAAATGAAAACTGTCCAGCATAAAGCACAGTCTTCAGTAACAGTCTTAGGTGCGCACAGCAGTTTAGTTTTGAGTCAAAACAGGGCGGAAAAGCTGAGATGTTGTAAAAGAGTGCTAAGGGAATTATTCAAATGAAAATATGAATTAATAATTATATGAATGTACCTCGTCTTCAGAAATTATTTGATGGCATTTTGTTTTCATCTTTGCTCCATGAAATAGCTTAACTAAAGCAGCGTTACTCAATTCCAGTCCTCGCGCCCCCTGCTCTGGACATTTAATATGTTTCTCTTATGGCTTAAGACATGTGTTCTATTCATACATATATACATATACATCCATAAATCATTTAATACAATAAATAAATACATTTAAATCACAAATTTTCATAACTAACAAAAACTTTAACTATGTGTCATTGTAATATAAAACCAAAGATAAAATGTTCAGAAAAACATTAAAACATTAACATTTGTAAAATTATTATAAAACACATAAATGGTAATTCCAAAAATGGAGCTTTGTGCAATACTGAACATTTTATTATTGATTTTATATTATAATGACAAGTAGTTAAATAGTTCGATTAAAGAGCCACACAGATGGGAAATCAAAAATTACCTGTATTACAGTGTATGATGTAGCTGTCCATCTGTGTAAACAATGTGCAAATAATTAAACCAAAAGGTACACGATTTATAAAGTTATTGGCTTCTAAAGTAAGGAGTCGACTCTGAATGGCTGAAACGAGTCGTTATAGATTTCTAATATTTTGCCCATCTCTATGTACGTCACTAGGAGCACTTTGCATAATAATCTCCGCCTACCGTCTTGAGAGAAACGGAACTCTGAGCTGCCCCATCCCCCACACAGACGCTCTGGTTGGTGTGATAGCATGATGTCGAGGAGACCGTTTGTTTAATTTTCACTGCCAAAGAATGAAGATAAGAAGAACCAATGGCTAAAATTCATTTTCACCACAATACCAGAGCAGTACAACAAATCCCTTTTGTTGTGTTCACAACATTTCACTGATGACTGCTTTTCTAATCTCGGTGAGTACAGCGGGATTTTCAAAGCGTTTGGCCATAAAAGATGGTTCATTACCAACTTTATTTAGAACAACGAGCATCTCCGAATCACAACGTGAAGTATGATTATGAAGTTATGTGTTTGTTTTCTCCTGAGCGTCTTATCAGTATGTGTGCTGTCTGCAGCCTTTGTTTGTTCTGATCGTCATGTACAAACACTCATTAAAATGAAGTGTAACTCCGTGAATACTCAACGAAGAGACATGAGAGAGATATCTATAGAAAGCTTGACATGTCTACTTTAAACAAGTGCTGCTGAAAACAGATATTCTGTGATAAAGTAATCCATATGAAAACAAGGCGATGTCTGTTTTTCATGTCTCCCTTCGTTATATCTAATAACGCTGAACGCGCTATTCAGATTCAAACTGAAGCGCGCAGCTTGAATACACCCACAAAGAAGAAAAAGCAGCGAGACTGTTCAAGTTTTTTATTTGACTGTTTGCTTCGCGATGAGAGGAATAAGACATAATTCACCCCAGCAGATGCTAACGCATAGTTTACCGTGGAGGTGTGTGCGGAACAACCAATCCAAACTGGTTATGTTAGTTGACCAATCAGAACACAGTAAGCTACCGAAAGGTGGGGTTTAAGGAAACTGAATCTTTTGAACAGCTTCGCGCGAACCGTTTGGGGATCTCTGAGAATTGAGGTAATTTTAAAATGATATTTTGACAAAATGACCTTGGATGGATTTAAACCTAATGTAGAGGACTTATAAACAGTGATAGGAAGCTTAGAATTTTCATCTTACTGGGTCTTTAATTTAAATGGTTATTTTTATGTTAATATTTTTATTTATTTTTTCCTAAAAATTAAGCCTGCAACGTAAAGGGCATATATTTATGACTGAGTTAGTTTGGCCTCAAAACATAACAGCCGCAAAGAGTTTAATTGGCAAAAAAACGAATGTCCAATGAATGTCAAACAACCACTGCTCCGCCTCTGCAAAAGCGTGCCTGCCACTGTGAGAAACGCTAGTGAAGGCTCTCCCCTCTAAGAGAGTGAAGTGCAGGCCACAGCAAGTTTGATGATGGAGAGTGGACAGATGGACCAGAGGGAGACCGAAGAAAAAACTGTGTTAGAATAAAGGCACAGCAAAATCCATTAAATGATGCACATTTATCAACTTACATTTATCAGATACGGTTAGAACATTTATAACAAAACAATTGAGAAGTTGTTGATCCTGGTTTGAATGTAAGCAATAACTGAGAAAATGAAACGTTACATTTTTAACTAAGAAAAACTTGATCCTTTTATTTTCTAGATAAACGGTTTGGAGCAGTGCCAACTGTTTCAATAGCTTTGGCTATTGACCCAAGGCAGAGACTGACACCTTTAGGCTGAAATGTAAATATCTGCAGGAGAAAATAGAAGATTTGACAAAAGAATGAGATTTCCTTAGACAACAGCTGTCAGAAGGTAGTTGTTGTGAAAGTTGTGTGTTGTTTTAGTGATAAAATGTATTAATACTTTTTTTTTTTTCAGTTATATGGAGTGAAGTTAACCTCTATAACTTACTTAAGTATATGAATATTAACAGTTATCTCTCTAAATTAAAACCATCAAAATGGACAACATGCCTGTCAAAAATAAAGATAAGACTGCAGACATCACAGACAAAAAAAAAAAAAAAAAAAAAAAAAAAAATATATATATATATATATATATATATATATATATATATATATATATATATATATATATATATATATATATATATATATATATATATCAAAATCTCTCAAGAGTATTCAAAAAGTGACCCCTCTGATTCTGAATCTTCTGACACTTCTTACTCAGTCATGTCGCTCACACTCTTCAAGGGAGAAGAAGAAAAGAAAGAAAGCAAAGAAAGTAAAGAAAAAGAAAAAAAATGAAGAAAAACAAGCAGATGAGTAAATTGTATCAAAGGGGTAGGTTGTACACCTTATAAAGTATATATATATATATATATATATATATATATATATATATATATATATATATATATATATATATATATATATATAGGAATGTGAAACTTTGTTTATGTGTTGTGTGGTTTACAATTAAATACTCCTTGACACATGAATGGCTTCTTAATGTGATCACTACAAAGCTAACAACTGCAGAAATATCTTACTTTTTGAAAATTTTAAAATAGATATATTTTTTACTGTCTATTTTAGTTACTGAACCATGGCAGGTGGTAAAGCGATATGAATCAGTCCTCGAGATTTTCAAAAGAGGAAGCAACATGGCAGATGCATTCAAAAAAGTATGGTGTGGACCGGAACACACTTGTGCAGAGTGCAGCTATTGCTGAACTGGCGATTGCAACACCAGAGAAATATGAGGAAATCAATGACAAACATGGAAAGGGAGAGAAATGATCAAACATAGCCCAGAAATGTCAAGACGCAATTATAGCCAATGAGAACATTGCAAACAAGATACAAGCGATGAAAACTGATGGTAAGTTGCTTCCAATAATAATAATAATAATAATTTCCATGTAAAAATTTATAAAATAAGTACAAAAAAGAAAAAAAAAGACAAAGAAAATTCAAAGAAGAGCTTTAAAACATAAAAAATATAATTTATTTCCCCCTGTTTAATTCCAGTAATGTATCTTTCCTTGTTAAGGCCTGAAATTCAGCATCGGGTTAGTTCAGTCAGGCCAAGTTAGTCAGGATTGCATCAGCCGACAGTCAACTGTTCCTGACGTGTAAAAATCCAGTCTTGACACCTATCACATGCGGTTTAATTTAAATTCCCATTCTTGAGCGTCTCTTCCATCACATCGCTGCTTGCAATTAACTCTAACTATGAATGGCTTTAAGGTTCAGTAAAATCAATAAAGACAGCTTTGTAACGAACCTATGAATGCTAGTAACACACCAATTAATGTCAAATAGATTGCACTTTACAATAAGTTTCACAAATTCCATTAATAAATGTTTTGTTAATGGTAAGTGATGTTAATAAAGGGTCTACAAATGCTAGTAACATCAATTAATGTTAAATAGATTACACTTTACAATAAGGTTCACAAATTTCATTAATAAATGCTTGTTGAGTGCAAGTAATGATAATAAAGCACATATAAACACAAACAACATATCTGTTCATGTTCTGATGGTTTACACTTCAGAATTATGTTTACAGCCAAAATCAATGCCTTATTATTAAATAATACTGACAAGCTACACAATGGCATTTCTACTTCTAGGGTAAGATGGTGAGTTAGAAATATTCACCCTTAGTGTGTCAACTGCTAAGTAAACTAATGTGAAAATGTAGAGTAAGTTATCCTTAAAACATTAAGGCTATTTACAGGCATTAGTTCATGTTAGCTAATGCATTAATGGGTAGCACTTTATTTTACAGTCCTGTTCCTCATGTACATACTATATACTTATTATAGTAATTACAATAACTATGTAATAACTAGGTACTAACCCTGAACCTACCCCTAAACCTAACCCTACCCCATGTAGTTACCTTGTGTTACCAGAACTTTCTTAGATAAATACACTGTAAATACACTATAAGTACATGTTAGTACACGTACTGTAAAATAAAGTGCAACCCATTAATGTTAACTAATTGCACTGTTAATGTGAATAAAAGCATTAATTTATGTGAGAGTTAATGTTAACAAAGATTAACTAATGCTCAACAGAGGTGTTGTTCATGGTTAGTTCATGCTAACTAATGCTTTAATTTTAACTAATATTAACTAACGTTAATGTGAATTGATGCTCCCTGTAGGCAGTCTCATCATTGTCTCTGATGAGGCCAATCACCATGGTGTCATCTGCAAACTTAATGATGGGTAATCCATGCACAGGCTTGCAGTCATGGGTGTAGACTGAGTAGAGAAATGGGCTCAGCACACAGCCCTGTGGTACGCCGGTGTTGAGTGTGATGGTGGTGGAACAGGTGTTTTTTTAAGAAATTAGGAGTACTTTGCAAATATGTTACACTCACAGAAGATGAAAACTCAGTATTTTAAACAAGTAGTTTGCAGGAAGTGTTGGGTCTTCCGGTAGCAGTTTCCAATTTTTTACATTTATTTTTTTATTTTTATTGTACTTTCTATCAATCTGACTTTACTGAATACAGTGTAAATTGTTTTGTATTAAAGTGTATACCAAATGCATAATGTAAATGTAAATATAAATGCAAAACAGATAGATAATGTGATCTGTTATGTGATGATGACTCCAGACATCAGTAGCTTAATAGCTTCCTTAGGCACAAAAGGTTTTCTTGACATGTAAATACTCATTTTATCAATGGTGGAAAAAAGGTGAAGCTTAAGAGATGTCAAAGAGATGAAAATCAATGCTATTGCCAATCCTATAAACAGTCAAAAGATGTCAGGAAGAGACTCAAAAACAAAGCAGCCCAACACACATGTACTAAATTTCAGAGGTGGGTAGTAAAGAGATACATTTACTTCGTTACATTTACTTGAGTAAATATTTTGGGTAACTAATACTTTTGGAGTATATTTAAAGATGGGTACTTTTACTCTTACTTGAGGACATTTTTTGGGAAAAATCTGTACTTATACTTCATTACTGTGGTGACGCTCCTCTCGTTACTTTATCTTGATGCAATAAATGTTAGAAATGCTTCAGTTTGATCCAAACTGCCATCTACTTTTCTCTGGGCAATGAGCGATGTCTATTCATAAATGATTCATTCTTTTGAGTCAATTCTGTTCAAAGGCTTGATCAAACCTGCTGGCTAACCAGTGAATTGATTCATGAATCAGTTTGAATGATTCGTTCAGTTCCCGCCGCGTGCATGCTGAGCATTTGAAGCGGTTCTCTCAGAGTTGTAACGTTTAAGAACAGAAAGAGCGGTGAAGACTTGGCTTAGATCCCCACTGAATTGAAAGCAAATCTGCAAAGGCTATTATTTGCTAGCGATGAAGATCTGTATTAGATGAACACCACGTGCGCTGTCTACGGTTCAACAGGTATAACTTTGGCTACACTCCATTGAATGCAGATTAATATTTTCTATATTTGATACAATCACACCGGCATGAGAGCGATCAGCGAGTCTATCATCAGGTGCTAAATTCAGATCTGCGTCTGCTGGCTGGCGCTGAGCCAGAGACAGATGTGTTTTTACAGCACTGTGCATTATACCCATTCACACAAGATTCTGTTGAGCTTATTAAAGCATTATCCAATCAGAGGTGTTCCAATGAGTCATCACTAAAATCACGGTGCTTCCTTCACTCGCTCGCTGACTGAAAACCTTTTTCTGGAGAATTATTTTGTCAGAAACAAACAGTGTTGTAGTCGAGTCACCAACTGTTGAGTCCGAGTCAAGTCTCGAGTCCCAGTGTTCGAGTCCGAGTCCAAGTCCGAGTCACCAAAGAAGAGTCCAAATCTAGTCCAAGTTTAGTCACCATTACCAGAATTTGAGTCCGAGTTGAGTCTCGAGTCCCCAGTGCCTACATGTCTACACTCTGGGACCTTCAAAGAACCACTGTCACGATTGCAAAGGGAGTTTATTTACTGATTTGACATATACACTTTGCAACACGCTTAGTAACTTGAGTGCATTTGTATGTGTTCAAGTGAATGTGTGTGTGTGACGGCACGCGACTGGACAGAAAGCACTGTGTAATGTTAGTCTGACATGTTCCTTGTCCACGACACCACAGGATTTTAGGAGTCAAAATTGCATCATCCATCTGACACAGTGACCATTGCATCAGACAACAGTTTTGTAATCTGACATAGTGACTATCGCAACAGACAAAAAAAAAAAAAAAAAAAAATGTAATCTGATCTGACACAGTGATTGGTAAGTTATCAACAGACAAAAAAAAAAAACAAAAAAAATCTGAACCAGACATTAGACATCGTCGACGTCTGATGCCAAATTGTCAAACATCGCCCAACCCTAGCTTCTTCGGTTTATTATCATATATGCATTAGTCAATAATAGTTTTTTTTTTTTTTTTTTTTTTTTTAAAGCTAACGTTAGCCAATGGAAAGCATTTTACTTATTTTTCTGGGTGCATCCGTGACAGGTGTCTGTTAAAGTTTGAAGTTGTCCCAGTCTTTTCCTCAATTGTGCGATTACACACACGACATTTAGCGCTGCTCTTTCCAGCATTAGATGGAAAATTTGTGTAGGCGAAGTTCATGATCCGGGGCATATCTTTCTGCATTTTCCGAATGTGAACATTTAGCCCGCGAATCATGCATGAGCTTAAAGTGAGTGATGTCAGTGAGTGTGTTGTCAAAAAAAGAGAGCAAGCGGTAGCAGTGTCTGTGAGGGAAAAAAATAGGTCCTGGCCGTTCTTGGGCACGAAACAAGTGTAACATATTATATATATTTTTTATAATATATTTAGTCAAAAACCACGTGATGAATGCTCAAGTCCGATTTTATAAATATCCTCGAGTCCGAGTCCAAGTACGAGGCATCAGTCCACGAGTTCAAGTCCAGGAATCGAGTACTCCATCACTGGAAAAAGTGCAGATGTGTGCACCTATATCTATTACTTAAGTAAACAGACAGATTTTTATAATAAATAACATAATTAGGCTACTTTGACCATCGCATATTATCCTCATTAACAATCTATGTAATGTGAGAATCGAGATATTTCATTATATAGTTCATGCATCTGGGAATGTTTCTAATAAAATAAAAAAAATAATAATAAATAATAATAATAATATAAAAACAATGCTTAATAATAATTTGCCAATATGATGTGGCTGCTGTGTGTCACATGAAGAGCCCCCTTTGCCTAGACACAATTAATATTGATATTTCCACAATATTTACACTTGCAGAAATATACATATGTTTAAGTTCAGATGTTCAGTAACAGCGGTCATGTGAGGAGTTTTCTCTCTTTTCTGTGTCAGAGGTTATTTATACATATATAATACATACTTTAAAATATAATTTATTTTATGATGCAAATCAGAATTTTCATCAGCTGTTACTCCAGTTTTCAGAGTCATGATACTTCAAAATATAAATCTAATATACTGATTTATTACCCGTGCTGTAAACTGTTTTGCTGCTTAATATTTTTTTTGTAACCTGTGACATTTTGTTTAGGATTATTTGATGAATAGAAAGATAAAAAGAACATCATTGATTGTAAATCAACATATTGGAAAGATTTCTGAAGGATTGTGTGACATTGAAGATTTATACACGCGCACACACACACACACATAAATTACATACATTATATATATATATATATATATATATATATATATATATATATATATATATATATATATATATATATATATATATATATATATATATATATATATCTAAATAAAAATAGACTCAGTATATATGACCCAAAGCAACTAGTAACTAACTACTTGAGTAGCTTTTTTACTCTTACTCAAGTAACTATTCAGACTAGTACTTTTACCTTTACTTGAGTACAGTTTTTTGGTACTCTACCCACCTCTGCTGAGTTTATTATTACAGCTACTAACACATTTTAGTCAGGTTATAGTGTTTAAGGGCCTTGTGACATGATCGTGCAAATATGCTGTTATGCAATAACGACATCTCATGTGGAGAAATATTGAGAGAATACATTTAACAGTTTCACTTCTTCTTAAGTGTTTTTTTGCACAGCATGTCCAATGCTTATCTTAAAGACACACTATATGTGATTTCATCCACATTCAAATGTTTTACCCCTAAAGAAATGAAGAGTACTTTGAAAATATGTTTCACTCACGGAAGATGAAAACTCATATCAGTATTTTAATCAAGTAGTTTATAGGGATGTCTGGCATGTCTCAAACCATGGCAGGAAATGCTCTTTTTTTTTCAACATTTCTTCTTATTCCGCTGATAATTTATTTTGTGATTATAAATAATAATAAATAAATATATAAAAATGAGAAGTAACTTAATTTATACAGTTGTTCATCGGTAGTGTGTTACAGTGTGACTTGTGGCATTGATAACATTTGTAGCATCAGCATCTGAGTGCTTATTTATTTTACCAAAAGCAACTAGCTCCCAACCAATCAGTTTTTTTTATGTATACAAAGATTGTAATTGAAGTGAAGGAGCACAGTTACATAAAGAGTGACTACAGTGAATTTCATTATGAAATCAGTACAAGGGAAAAGCTTACACAATAGGTGTCTGACAAGGATATCACATGTTCATAACCACAGTGGTGCCTTATAAAAGTAAAGGCTCAAAGATGAACTTCAGAGCAGTGCAGCCCACTTGAAGCAGCAACCTCTAATAATCTCACATTTACCTCCATCAGACTGAATACATCTTGAAGATGAACATCTATGCTAATGCAGATCCTGTAAACCTTCATAATGTCAGGACACAACACACAGGTAATGAGACTCATTTTATTATAAAACCATACACATATTTGTCCCACACATTTGAGTTATATGAGTTTATGAAACATTTATCTTCAGGAGGTGACTGTGTGAAGATCAGAAGATACAGAGCAGGTCTAGTGTGTTTGGTGCTGCTGTGTGTTCTTCTGCTGACTGGAGTAATATTTCTGTGTGTCCACATCCATACAAAGAACACAAACTACACAGAAGAAAAAGACCAGCTACTAACCAAGATTACCCAGCTGACGAAAGAGAGAGATGGATTATTATCAAGTACATGTGACCAGATTAACCTTTTCAGTGGTGAGTTTAAAATATTCTAGCAGTCCCCTCAGAGAGAGTATTTTTTTTAAGCCGACCATTATTTTAGAACTTTCCCCTTACTATTTCCATGGCGACGCATCAGGCTTGTCACGTGACACATCGTGTCTACAATGACACTGTTTGACAGATGGAGAGCTTTTATTTCGTTTTTTTATTTTTTTATTTATAATATTCACAAACTTGCTTACCATGACATGAACAATCTACTATCCCGATTCATAAATGTGTAAAGGAGTGTTTTTTGTCATTTAAAAACCTTTCTAAATGATCGTAATCATGATCTGTAATGTGAGTTGGGCGTCGCCATGTTTGTTCGCGCCGCAGTTCAGAGAGTCCTGTCAGTCGGATTTACAGCATTTTAATTAATCAATCTCGCCCTAAATACAAGTAATAAAGTGAACTGGGTGAATAATAGAGTGAACTTTATAGTTACTTACACTATGTGTATCTGATAAGGGTGTACCAGACTAAGGATTTTCATAACTAAATCAGAATTTTCGAATCTTGCCAATATTCGACTGATAGTTGAATCATATGATTGGGGGCGGTGCAAAATACATTAACAAGAGTCAAGTCAGACATTTGACTAACATTATTAATGGTGTTAACACACAGGAAACATGTGTAACGAACACCATGCGGGATAAATACAATTTTATGTTTTGATTAACAGATTAATGTAGACAAAACTATAACAATTAACTTTTTTTTTTTTTTAAATGGTGCTCTCATTATAACGTTAGCCTAAAATGTTAGCATGTTCTGCATTTCTGTTTTGAGCTGCGCGCGCTGAAGATGACCAGTAGAGTGACGTATTTGACATCAAGTTTTTAATCAGTGGGATTCAACTCATAATTTAATATAGAATATGCTTTGTTACTTATACAACATAACATTAATATTAAGACTTAAAGACTATTAAGACTATGAACATATCTGCGGGGCTCTGAATGCGAACTCCTTTTGTGGATGCGTTCTTCACTAAACAATGTGCAGAAATACTGCAGCTAAACTTTAATTATTCATAGCGTTTTAGTATAATGGTCTTCTCATTATAATAATATGTATATAACAGTCCCAGTCATAGTTATTAATATTCTGCATTGTCGTTTGACCTGCTCGCGCTGTGTGCTGAACAGAGATCACCGTAGTACTACAGTGAAGCGCTTGACTTAAAACAAAATGCATCTTTTATCAGGTAAATAATATATCCACGAATATACACCGGCTGAAATGTTTTGTAATCACTTGCACCTTACTTGTTCTAAATAATCCAGTCTCTGCCTGTGTCAGTTTGAGTCTTGGTAAAGTTTAAAATCCCTGCCACCTAGGTGCTTCTCTGTCGGTCACGGATTATGGAAAATTAAACATTAATCTATAGGGGTGGTTAGATTAATTCACGCACTTTAAAATATTAATTTTAAACTTCTTTCATATCAGATTCTCACAGCTTTAACATAATAGGCTGTATATTAACTTATTGGGATTAAACCGGTAGTTCTATGTGAAATCAGACATTTGAGCTCCCCCATATAGTAAAAATGGCATAATCAATAACACCCTGCGAATATTCGACTGTTAGATTGGTAGTCGAATCAGGCTCCTCGAATCAAAGCATTGATTCGTCAACTATTCTGGGTCACCCCTAGTATCTGATATGAATACAAAAAACATCTGCAAATTAAATTTGAATGGATTGTTATTGTTGCTTCCATAGACAAATGTGTGTATTTTTCAAATTCTAAGGGCTCTATAATACACCCAGCACAAGGCGCATCACAAGTGTGTTTGCTAGTTTCAGTCCAGCGCTGTACACATTTTCCCATCCAGTGCCACATCGTTTAATTAACAAATGCATTTGAGCCCATTTTTGCGCCCATGGGCGTGCTGGTCTAATAAAGAAGTTTGTGCAGGTGCATTGCAGGCGTATTGCTATTTTAAAGGTAAAATTTGTAAGATATTTGCAGTAAAATATCCAAAAAACATTAGGATAGAATTATATATTTTGTCCAGCTGATTACTAACAATATCTCTAATGTTTTCAACTACTTGTAAATGATGAGAAAATTCCCATTCTAAACAGTGACACGGGAAGTAGTGTCTAGCGTCCAGCAAACCACTAGCTTGCTTCAAGCAGTTCCTTATTTACTTCTTCTTGCATGTTTTTGTGAATTATGTTACTTATTTATGGAACATAATTACTGTTTACCGTATGCCGCTGGTTCTGTCGACAAGGACAGCTCCCGTAAACGTCAGCGTATAAGCCAACCAAACGAACCAAGAATAGTTTTGGACAAGAGGAGAGAAAGAACGCAGATTAATATCGGTGTTGCATTTTCTAGATGGAGAGAGCTTTGCGACAAACTTCTAGAAAGAACTAGAAAGAGATGCCGATCTCGCTTGTGTTTTACTCGACAGATGAGATGTTTTAATTCGTATATTTACAGAAAATGTATGCTGTTTTAAACAATCAACAAGATTAGTATAATGGGGCATACACGCCAAACACGGGGGATCGCGTCTCTAGAACCTCGCCAGGAGGCGTCTGATCCATAGTCTGATCGCGTCTTTGCATTGACTTTGTATGTAATCTAATCCCACAAATCTTTGAACAAATCGTTTGAAAATTATGACATGAAACATAACATTTATAAAACTTTACCACATGCGTTAACCCTTATGTGTTGTTCAGGACGTTTTCGTCCACTAGGGGGTAAAGTTGAGTCTTATTTGTGTTTGAGCTAATGGAATATTTTTTGGTGACAAATCTTATTTTGACCCATATTTTGGGGAAATGCTTTGACATTTTTCAAAAACTCAATGGTACACTGTGAACAAATTCACTACCATTTCGTTATGTTCGTGGATGAAAACATCCACTAAATTAAACTGCTGTAAAAGTGTATCGGATATATATATATATTTTTTGCATTAATCTATTAAATCAACCTCAGTCCTGATCAAAACTACCAAATGTTTTTTTTTTTTAAATCCAACATTTTAACTCTTTAATTAACAAGTTCATAAATGATGTCACTGATTGATGATCACTGAAAAAAAAAAAAAAAAAAAAAAAAATTACATATTTTCAATATAAAAAGTGATTGTGGACTGGATATTTTTTGTTACATTTTATCACAGTTTTGGGCATGTCAAGATTAGTAACAAGATTGGCTTTGATGCATTGTTAGTTTTTGAGCAGCATTAGATTTAAACAAAAAAATCTCCCTCATTTGTTGTTGGTGGCTGTTTTTGCCCCTTTAATTCCATTATAACAACATTTTTTGATTGCAAAGCCATGACACCATATAATCATGTATTCTTGATTGTTTGTGGTTTTCCCTCTTGGGAAGAGGTAAAATTTGTTATTTTTAATCAAACGTTTTTCCTTTGTTAAAATAGCAAAAGTGGATGTGGACACGCCCAGAGTGCACCTGCCCCGTGTGCTTTACACTTTGCATTTAGTTTGTTAAAATGGGGCCCTAAATGTATTGTTTTACTAGTATTTATGTGTAATTAATTGTCTGAATTCTAGGATATGCATTATGTGGTTAATAACACAACATATAGTTGTGATAATATGATAAGAGCAATTCATGTCTTTCTCTCTGGCTCAGCGTCAGCCAACGTGCGAAACTACTGTTTGAATTTGGCAGTTATGTGACGTCACCAAACTTTCTAAATACTATATTTGGGACCATACACCCAGGGGCATGGAAATAAGAATCCCATATGTGGGACCATACCGTTCAAAGGATTCAACAAATAGACTGAGCAAAATGAACTGTTTAAAAGTATTCATGAAAAAGTGTAATTATGAACTATATTAAGACTAAAACAACCACTTATTGGGAGATCAGTGTGATGTGAATAAAGTGCTAAAGTTCAACTGGTTGTGTTTACAGATGGATGGATTAACTATCATAACTGTAGTCTTTACTTCATTTCCTCACTGAGGAAGAATTGGACTGAAAGCAGAAGATTCTGTACAGAGAGAGGAGCAGATCTGATCGTCATAAACAACCTAGAGGAACAAGTGAGTTAAACTTATTTTGTAACTATAGTCGATATGAAGAAAAACGTTATTACTTTATCATAAATATGTGATTTTCTCATTTTCTCAGGATTTTGTGAAGAACATATCTGCTAACTATGATGTCTGGATTGGTCTGACTGACAGTGAAGTGGAGGGCACATGGAAATGGGTTGATGGCAGCACACTGAACCCTAGGTGAGAAATCACTGAATTGACCTGATTATTTTCTAATAAATGATTCTCTCAGTCAGTATTCAATCAACCAGAAAGCAAAACTGAACATCTTTCGCTGATCTGTAGTTTCAGGTTTTGGAATGATAAAGAACCCGATGGACAAAGAAAAGAGAACTGTGCTCGATATTATTCACCAGGATTGGCTGATTATTCATGTAGTGATCTTGGTCAATGGATCTGTGAAAAGGGCAGTTTAAAATAAGTCATAGGGTTACATCTTTCCCCTAGCTGTTTTTAAAGGAACTGCTACTGCTAGAACATAATGATTTTGTTGTTGTTGTTTTGCATACTAATGTTACAATACCAAAAAAGTTCTGTTCTGCTCCTGTCTCATGAGAAACACAGTACACTTAAAGGCAAGTAAATATAAGATTCAGTTTCCTACACTCCAACTCTGTAATACGATCAGAATAGGTACTGTTTGTATGTGTGTGTGTGTGTGTGTGTGTGTTACATCTAAACTTTACAATCAAAATATGAAGTCAACAGTAATTGAAATTAACCACTGTAGCTGAGCCTCAAGAGGTACAATAAATCAAAGCAGTGAAATCAATCAGAAGATAACCAAACAGAACCAAATATTATTTTGTTTTACCATATTTTATTATATATCTGAGAATATTTCTGCTATGAAAACAAAACTATTACTGAGACATAGGGTATAAATGGGGAAAGAGGACAATTTGTTTACTTTGTTTGAGGACAGAGTAATTTGAGGAATGTTCCAAGTTTATTTCCACAGACACATCACACTAAGAGACATCATAGTGACAGATATTGACAGAAACCACTTAATAGTTTCCCTTTTTTATAAAGTATTTTTAGTGAAGCAAGTCAAATGCTTTTCTTAAATGTGCCCTCTGTCAAATATACTGAAATACAAAGTTTTGAAATGTGTTACTAATCATTTACACCAACATGAGATGCAAACTTTTGTCTCAGGAAGCAGCAATTTTTGTTCCTGGTTAGCTTCAAGCTCACAGGATGATCGCAGTTTGAAACTTTTTTTTTAGTCAACATTTCAACTTTTAAGATGACTATATAACAGAGTAGACTATATGCAGATTAGTGTTAGCACGAGGCTAAAGACAACCCTTACGAAAATTAACCATGGTTTTACTACAGATAAAACCAAAACTGTAGTTAAACCATGGTAACCACAAATTAACCATGGTTTTGCTATATTAACCATAGTTTAACCATGGTATTTGTAGTAAATCTGTGGTTTTACAAATGGCAGTCAATACACCAAAAAACCATGGGTTACTACAGTTTTACTATAATAAAACCATGGTTATTTTTCGTAAGGGAAAACCAATTAAACTGACCTTGACTATTACTACTTTACCCATTTTTTATTTCCTGGACCATAAAAAAGACAAGACCTCATCACTGTATGCATGAGGACCCAGAAGCAATGTAAGAATGGTATGCCCTTTCTTTGTTTACAGCCTTTGCTAATGCTAACAAAGGAATTAGTGAGTTCCTGTTAACCTGCATTTAAGCATCTTTTATTAGTTAACAATGTTTCAGCGAAACAAACAATTCTTACATATTTATATATAAAACCTGAATTAAAATCTACATTTAAACCATGTGGGACCAAAGTTTTAAATTTACATACAGTACCCCAGAATGCTTCCTGTTTAAATAAAATTTGATCCAAGTCTCCTATTCTCTCGATTTCTGCTGTATATAAACACGAGGTAATTGGATGGCTAAACTTATTTTTATTTTTTATTTTTTTTTTTCATAAATGCTATGATATTGAATTTGTATTGGATACTCTTGTGTATGAAGTTTTGTTTTTGTTTACTGATTTTCTTAATGTTATTAACATTTGTGATGTCAATGTAATTATGTCTTTATTTATTTTTATTTTTAAATGTATGTAATTGTTTATTTTTATTTGTCTGGATTGGTCTGACTGCCAGAGATGTGGAGGGCAGATGGAAATGTGTTGATGACAGCCCCACTGAGTGAAAAATGACTGAAATGAACTGATTATTATCTAATAAATAATTCTCACACATTATCATATCACACAGAAAGCAGCATTGAACATCTAATGCTGATCTGTATATTCCTATCGTCTGGTTTTGCAGAGCCCAATAGTATCGAAGGCAAATAAGATTGTGCTCTTACTCATTCATTAGGATGGGCTGATTTTTCATGTCATAGTGTTTTTCAATGGATCTGTGAGAAGAACAGTTTCAAATAAATCATTACATATACTTCAGGGTTCAGAGTCATATGCCCCTGCCCCCCACCCCCAAAAATTAAAAAAATAAATTTAAATGCTTGATTAAGCAGCAATAAAGGAAAACTGCTCAGCAGCATAAAGTAAAAAAATAAAAAAATAAAAAAATAATAATATATATATTCTGTCATCATTTAATCACCCCTGACTTGGAACTGGAAGTTAGATATTCTCATTTTTGGTTAAACTGTTGTTTAAGTCAAAAACAAAATCTCCTGAAAAAAATCTCCTGAATTCCTTTAGCTGAGGTCTTTTTAAGAGGCAAGTGTTCAGACGACACAGTCAGGGACAGTTGGAGACATAATAATTGATATTTCTGAAGGTCATTAGAATGAAGAACATGAAAAAGAAGACACTTTTGTATGTGACTTGGCCCTTAACCAGCCTACAGACGGCTAGTGTCTCATAGCAACTGCAGGTGATACTACGTTTCTCACATTATAAGTCTGTTCTGATTCTTGAGCATTAAGTTCTAGAAACAAAGAAGAACTAAGATGTATCAGAATCAGTTTCAGCCAAATTTTTTTAAAACAGGTTTCTTGCATGCATACATCAAAAACACACAGACACCAGAGAAGGTTTTCTGTTAGCATTCTTGTTTTTGCCGCTCATCATATGTGTGAGACACATGATGAAAAACATGCTCATAAAAGCCATTTGAAACTCATCTGGACAATCCACCGGGGAAATATGCAGTGGACACACATTTAATGTCTATAGTATAAAGGTAATAGAAGCTAGGCAGCGAGTATTCAGGACCATGTAAATGCCTTCTGAGGCCCTCACCTCACCACTTTATTGATTTACAACATTTTTCAGCCCTTCAGCAACCTTTATTGATTTCTCACTTTGTTACAATGATTGGGTAGTTGTCCTGTACCTGAGCCAAGAGACATTTAGAAGAGAAGTGTTCAGGAATATGGGTGTTCAGACAAAAAAAAAAAAAAACTTCACTCAAGAATATTATTTTCATTACTTGATATATATATATATATATATATATATATATATATATATATATATATATATATATATATATATATATATATATATATATAGTTTAATTCATTCAAATAAATAAATAATAAAACATGTACAATCTTTGTTTCAGAAACACTAAAATTTAAATGTAATTTTTTTTTTAATGAACTACATATGTTTAATAAAATAACAAAAATATGTTGTGGTGGTAAATTTATTTATCTATATTTGCATCAGCCTCTGAAAACTTGACAAGTCAGAATCTGAACTTCTCCCCTGATCTATGCGGTTGAAAAAAAAAAAGTGATTGTCGAGCCCTGACAAGGTCGCCGCAATCACCGTGTGCGTTCCTCTGGTATTCTGTGTAATCGTCTTAACCTGAAACAATTTCCGACAATAACATGCGACCATAAGCCAACACCATTAGCGATAATGAGACATTTATTCAAATGTGATTGCATGACTCTCCAACCTAATCTGGGTTAAATACAAACACGCATTAAAAGGCCCTGAAGCGGCTTTGTTTGAACGAGATTGTGACTAGGGTGACAGAGTGTGTTGGGTTAATTACGGCCATCGTCCACTATTAGCTGTGACGAGGCCACATTCCACTAGTCTGTTCCAATAACTTTCGGCCGCCGGTGTAATGAATTGCAATTCAGAACGGAGAGGAAGCTGTGTATCAAAAACAATTAGACTCGATCATACTGACTCATCATCACCCTAATTATCTCTATTTACATCCTGATTAAATACCTATCTGCTATGATAAGATGCCACACTGTATTAACTTGAGAGAATCTGCAATGTGCAGTTTAAGACAGATGAGGATGGCGAGATAAAGAGACAAATAAAGAAATATCGGGAGGATAAAATAACCGCGCAACACCAGGGCAGTTTTACAGGGCCTTTCCAGACCATGTTGACAATTACTGACAACTAAATCACAGCCTGACAACAGGAAATCCTCTTGCCAGATCATTCCGTGTAACACCTCATGATTTGAGACGGCCCGGTCACTTTGTGTCATTCAATGACTGTCAAGTTCAGACCAAGCAGCCACGGAAATTGCTAGCGAAGAAATGTGCATGGGCAGAAAAAAACAGGATATGCTGCTCAAAGAGAAGAAAAACTTGATTCCATCAGAGAGAGAAGAGATAAATGGATTCTATGTAAAGGTTGTCGAGAGAAAGAGAGAGAGACAGCACGGGTGTGAGACAGACTGAGCGAGAGAAACAGGAAACGCCTCTCGACTCTGTGATTTAACGGTCCGGAGAGCCCTGCCCGGGAGCAGACGGGGAAACAGTTGGCATGCCTCTCATTACGGTGTCATGCCAGTGTCCCTCTCTCTCTCTCTTTGCCACCTGTCCTGCATACCTAATGCCACCCTGGCAGTTTGCCACCGCTATTGGCTGACATCATCAAAGAGAGCGAAGGTGGGGCGTCACCGCAGACTGGCAGCGAAGAGATGGGAAGTTGTCTACTGCCATATGTTTTTGCCCTTCCAAACCACCGGTCCTTACTGCCACTTTTTTATTTATTTATTATTATTTATTTTTTTACGTTTAATTAACCCATCTATGTGGTCCCTCTTATGGGCCAAGTGCTTGATCCCGACAGAAGCCGAGGGTCTTTAGAAGTGCTAAGCATTTGTGAGATCACAGAAAAGCAGTCTGTAATCACATCGTCTTCACAGAATGCTCAACACAGTGTCTGACAAAACTGTTGGACAGCATCAAACCCCCAACAGCTTGACATGGAGACAGTACCTTCTTCACAATGTGCAATTATATTTAGGGTTGGGAATCAAGGACTGATTCAGTTTTAAATAAATAAATAGTAGAACCGAATGATGTTCTGTACAGCAAATTCATGAATGGTTCTTTAGCGAACTGAAACATACAAGCATGACTAGTGAAGTTTGACTTTCATGAGTGATTCTTTTTAGTGAATCAAAAACTGAGGAAGCCTGATTCCCATTTAAATAACTCTCATGAGCAGTTGCTTCTAGTGAATCAGACAACATAGATATTGGTCAGTGAAGTCTGATTCCTAAGCGAATGATTCTTACAATGTCTCTTTTTAGCGAATCATAAATATTCAGAGAAACAAGTTATGTTTAAATCATAAGCTAAAGACTCTTATAAGCATTTTCTTTTCAGTGAATCAAAAGCATACATGAATACTGACACCCAAGTCGATGACTTTTATGAATGTGTTCTTTATAATGCCTCAAAACCATGCAGGACGTCAAATTCCCGAGTGAATAACTCTTATGAGTGGTTCTTTTTAGTGAATCATAAACATGCAATGAGTCTGATTCCCAGGTGAATGACTCTTACAAGTGATAGCTTTTAGTGAATAAAAAAAAAAAAGAGCTTGACCAGTGAAGTCTGATTCCTGAGCTAATGACTCTTACAAATGGTTATTTTGACTGAAAAATAAATATTCAGCACAACCAGTGAAGTGACTCTTACAAGTGATGTTTAATTATTGAACAAAAGGCTTTTATTAATGATTCATCTAAGCAAATCAAAAACAGTTCAGTCATGCTGTGATTTTGAGTCACTAAATATAACCGCTTATAGGAGATTAGCTTGGAAACTGGGTTTCACTGATAAAATTTATTCAGAAGCAATCAGAGTAGTTTGATTACCAGGCAAAGGACTATTCCCATTCGCATAAAAATGCAGAATCTGTCAAGAAAGGACAAGATTCAGATAGTCAACAGCAGGAGTGCTGTAACCTAATACTAGTACAACATTTTAATAACCTTCCCACAAACAATATGCACATTACAACTCCTGTATAATTCAATATGCGTATAATTCAATGTGTTCCTTGAGCTAAAAAGCCTCCTTGGTTACATTAAGAATGATATGAAACCATATCGCACATTTCATTTCTTAAATTTCAGCCCTCTGTGGACATGAACATCCAAGCGTCCATGTAATTAGAAACTTCTTTGTTTGATCTTTCTGCCGTGACCTTTTGACGGCCATGCAAACTATTCCCCAGCAGCAAGGCCTCATGGGTAATGTAGTCCATGCTTGTAATACTGAAGAGTCTGGCTTCTCAGATGTATGTTTTTTTTTTTCATTCTCTACAATATTCTAAAAGGCGACAGTGTCCTAAATGCAATTACTGTACACAGCAGAGCAGAGCGGAGAGTGTCCGCGGGGAACGCTGGTAAACAAAATGCAGTCGGGGGTGCAGGAGTTCTGCTGCTACCTAATTTAATTGGTGTAGCTACTCAGCTAGCCCCAGGTGACCGCTACATGGAATCATTGTAAAGAATACATTTTAAATCACCCCAGGCTACACTGATTTTTTTTAAACTCCAGATCCCTTCATGCTGATGTTTTTTTTATTACTTTATCTTTGTCCCAGGGAGGAACTGTTGTCATCATGATGAGTTTATAAAGAAGATGTTAAGACCGTAAACAGTGATAGTACAGCTTATATGAACAATAAAGAAATAGCAAGGTTTAAAGGGAACAGAGATAGAGTGACAGAAAAAGACAGGATGATAACCTAAGCCTGTTTATTAGTCATATGATGGTCTGCTGGGACAATTCCATCCTCCTCCAAACCATCGGCACAATCTCACTTCCGTCCCCAGAGCCTCATCCACCAAGCCTTGTTCTTCAATTACTGCATGCATCAGTTCATCACACAAGACTCATTCATCTTAACATTACTTTTGCTCTCAAAATACAAAAACTGAGTTTTAAAAAGTGGCACAAGCTCAGATCAACATTAATCTCCCTGGCGATGGGATTCAGACCCTGGAAATAATCGTCTCATATTCTGAGCGGGCTCATTAGCTGATTCTCTGATACGTCTAAACAGAATGCCGGATGATCCGTTCCCGTCTCATCTCGAGGCTGTGTCGGCCGTCACACAGTCGTGGGTTTGCAGAAGCCCACACTCATCACTAGAACATTCCAATTACCCTAACAACAAACCCATCGCTCACATCGCTGACTTCCTCTAATTTGAGGCATTGTCAGATTAGCTCTTGACTTCTTGCCTTCCTTAAGCTGCATCACAGCTTTCGTGAAACAGTTTAAAACCAGCACACAGACAAAACAGCCTCAGCAGATGACGTCTGATGACGTTTCAGCAGAATAAAGGATTTGAAACCGTGCTTACCTGAAATGGCGAGAATATCTGATCAGCCGAGCAGCACATGAGGAGAGAGAGAGAGACTGTGATTAGACTTCAAGTAATCAATCAAAGTTAAATTAATATCACCATTAAATGCAATCACCGTTAAATCGAATTAATTAGCCATTAAAGGGACTTCTTCAGGTGGTCAGCATTCCTGCGATGAAACTGTCACACAACTGCAGGAAGACTGCTGCTAATTATTCATGGTGGAATGAATGCATAATTATTGAAATTGTACATTATTTCCTCTGGACCAGCCTTATTTATTTATTTATTTTCACAATAAGCTTAATGTGATTCTGCATATATGGATATTTCTTTGATGTTTACTGCAAAGGTTTTTATATTTACTGCAAAAGAAGAGTTTAGATGTTGAGAGAAATAATCATGTTAATATGAACGGTTGACCGCTTGTGATTATGCAGACTGCCAAATGAATTAAATTTACTCATTAACAGAGGTGAAGTCAATGTACGTCTGTTTGGGTTAGGGTTAGTTTATGGTAAATATAATTAGCTGTATTTAAATTTTAAAACCAGTGGCAGACAAGGTGAGTCACTGGGGGTTCGGGACGGTGTTTCCATTTTAGGTTTCTCAAAAGAGAGACAGGAAGAACTATAAATAGATATTTAGAAAGATGGATGGAACGAACGATAAAATGATGGGTTAGACAGACAGACAGAAGCAACCACAAGTCTCTATGATTTGCTGCTTATACACACAAATCTGACCATACATGTAGTTTGTGAGAGACAGAGAGGAACGTAATCAAATGAAAAAGCACTAAGAGTGGCCTTTGGAGTGGCAATACCAGGACAACAGCCATCGAGGGAGCATGAGGGTGTCAGTAATCAGGTGGATAAGGGCGAAGAGAGACGGACTGCTTGCCACAAAGTATCTCTGCCAAAGAGTGACACCTGGTCCACCAACACTTGAGCCCAAAACACAGGGCCCTTTGCCCTGACACTGCAATTACCACAGTCATGATTAAAGAACAGAGCAAGAACTCACTGATGAGTGCACTATGACGCATAATAAACATCTATTTCCCTCTTTTTTTTTTTTTAGGTTTACAGCAACAAAAGGTTATTCAGACAATCTGACTTTATCTTGCATCTGGCGCTGAAGCCCTCTGAAGTCCTATTATTTTCCTCGTTCCAACCCAGAATCCTTTGCTGCACTGCATTTCTGTCAGAATTTCTGTCTGCCTCTTTCTGCAAGACTCACCTTCAAAGGTGATCTACACACCCCTCTTATTAGAATGAGTGTCATTAGTTATGCTCACATTCCTAAAGTGAACACACTGTTCCATAAACCTTGCTAAAAGGATGTTAGCACTCTCCCTGCACATTCATAATGCATAATGTATTGTAATAATGATAATAATAATAATAATATATTTTATTTGTAAAGCACTTTTCATAGTTAAAAACAATCCCAAAGTGCTACACATAAACACAATTAAAAACCGGAAAGAAAATTTAAAAAGGAGCCCTTGTAATATACATTATATTTACAATATGTAGTATATATATATATATATATATATATATATATATATATATATATATATATATATAAGAAAAGCATAAAAATAGTAATACAAGAAGCAATTTATGCTGGCAAAGCTATGTTACACATACTACCAAAATGCTGTTTTTGAATGAAGACTTTTATGCTGACTAAAGCAGCAATATTGAATGAAAATACAGTAAAGTTAGAAAGATGGATAAGCTGTAATATTGCAAAATAAAATTAAAATTAATAATTTTATTTATATATTTATCAATAATACAAGCAATTGGGAAAATCTCTTTTTAATGTGTTATTTGCTCACAATGTTGGTTGGGATGGAAACAAACTTTTTTTTATTTCACAGTACATTATTTGGTTAATTTATTATAATTTATTATATTCAATTTGTTTTTGTTCTAATTCTGCAGCACTCGCTGCACTGTGCTTAAAATGGCCCACAACCTTTCTGCATTTGGCCAGGACGTTGTAGGGACTAGGGACTTTCAGCAACAGCCTCTGGTGGTTTTTTTACATCATACAATATTAAAAACTCCTCTTCTGACAAAAGATTGTCATTTAACACCAAAATCAATCCTTCTCTTGCTTTTTTAAATTACCTTTTTTTAATCTCAATAAACGAATTAATGCCGCATTGTGCTGTCCTGTTTACCGTTGCTTAGTGATTTTTACGTTCTTGGATACGGCGGTGTGACGGCAAACTTCCGGTCGCTGTAGCCGTTCCAGTCGCAGCTGTTGCTTAAAGTCCCTAGTAGGACAGAACGCTGGAGACTGTGCGCGACACAGGGGACGTGTTCAAAAGGCAGATGTCTCACAGCAGCGATCATATTTCTTGCACTATCTGTGCTAAGTGTGCTGACTTTATTTGAAATGTCCCACTGCTGTGCAACATGAATAAAATGTTTAGCGCACGTTTCAGCAAAATGTCTCTCTTTATCATCTGATAATGTGAATGACCTTGTGTGTCTTAGCAACTGGCTAGGTGCAGATGAGTAAGGAAATGTAAAGTTGGGAGAATGGATAAATGAAGTTAATTTTGTCCACTCAACCTGCATCACTGAAAAATTTTTATTTTATTTTTGGACTGAGATTCTCAGTCTCTTAAAGGAGATTAATGTTGTTGCTCGGAAGGGGCCAGTTAAAATGTTATGATCGAGGTTCTGGACATTTTTTTTTTTTTTTACAAACTAAACAAAACGTCTCAGGTTACGAATGTAACCATGGTTCCCTGAGAGGGAACGAGACACTGCGTCCTCTGAAGGGACACTATGGGGAACACCTCGTCGTGACCCGTGTCTGAAGCATACTTTGAAAAACGCCAATGTGTTGGCCGGCGACAGCCTCTGACGTCGCTACCGGCGCGACTATAAATACGCGCCCGTAGGACCCGTCACTTATCTTCTTCGTGAAGCTTGCGTCCGAAGCATGGCAGGGAGCTAGAGGACGCAGTGTCTCTTTCCCTCTCAGGGAACCATGGTTACATTCGTAACCTGAGACGTTCCCTGTCAAGGGAACTTCGAACTGTGTCCTCTGAAGGGACACTATGGGGAACAGTATACCCACGCCGCCATGCTGAGGGGAGTGCAGGCCAGAATCATGGCAAACACTAAGTACCAACTCTACCATTTCACCGGGAGTCGCCCCTGGGACGGTTCGACGGCTGTCCATGACATTATCCCTTATGGCCAAAGGCCTAAGCTACATACCCAACTTACCTGAAGGGCCTCGGCCCGGGTTAGAGCTAAAGGCTTGGAATCACGAAAGATTCCTTTAAAGGGATACGGCTAAGAACTTAGCACTGTTTATTACCAAGTCTTGCCTGTCACAAAGGAGGGGCTCTCGTGGCGCTCGTGGCGCCATTCCCCGAGCCTCAGCCCCTGCCTCAGCAGGATGTCTGCTCTCACAGTGCGTCTCAAAACAGTATGTAGTACTGGAGCGCTCTGATGAAAAAAAACGAGAACTCAGTCTCCCATGAGAGGAGGACTCCGAGCTCTGAGCAGCATGCTCATAGGCGACCCTTTTAGAAAAGGGGAGCGCTGCTAAACTACCACGAGAATTGCCCACACAGCCCCCCATGTTGAGAGGCGGTGCTTGAGGTGTATAACAAATACACACTGGTTGGATGAAGCCCAAGGAACCCCGGGGCTAATCATCTTAAGAAAGGGAACGAAGCGGAGCGCGTAACCCTTTAACGTACAGGATTTTAGAAAGTGCGCAGAGCCTTACGTGCACACTTACCACTTACGTGGATTTGAGACAGTGCGCAAAGTGTTCACGTGCACACTGACCACCATGTGGTTTTGAGAAAGTACACAGGCTTAGCGTGTGTACAGAAAAGTTACCTGACAACCACTGTATGTGGGAGCTCACCTTCAGAGAGACCTGTCAAGCCTACTATCTGATAATCACAATATGTGGGAGTTCACCTACAGAGAGGCCTAGAGAGGCCTACTACCTGTTACCAGATAACCACCTCAGTGGAAGGTAATATGGAACTCGACTCCAGGGAGGCCTGGTGAGGCCTACTACCTGACAACCACAAACCGTGGGAGCTTGTTTTTTTAGTGGAAACACACAGCATGTGGGAGCTAAATCTCCAGGGAGGCCTGGTGAGGCCTACTACCTGAAAACCACAGTATGTGGGAGCTCGCCTTCAGAGAGACCTGGTGAAGCCTACTATCTGAAAACCACAATATGCTATTTAGTGGAAACGCACAGTATGTGGGAGCTAAATCTCCAGGGAGGCCTGGTGAGGCCTACTACCTGGCAACCACAGTATGTGGGAGCTCACCATCAGAGAGGCCTGGTAAAGCCTACTATCTGAAAAGACCACAATATGCGGGAGTCCACATGTTGAGGGAAGCGATGCTTGGGGTGTATAACAAATACACACTGGTTGAATGAAGCCCAAGAAACCTCTGGGCTAATCATCTTAAGAAAGGGAACGAAGCGGAGCGCGTAACCCTTACCGTACAGGATTTTAGAAAGTGCGCAGAGCCTTGCGTGCACACTTACCACTTACGTGGATTTGAGACAGTGCGCAAAGTGTTCACGTGCACACTGACCACCATGTGGTTTTGAGACAGTACACAGGCTTAGCGTGTGTACAGAAAGGTTCCTAAGCATCGCAGAGGAGCTGGATCGCACGGGAGAGGCGAGCTCCAACCCTCAAGCGAGGGGAGCATCACCTGAGGCAGTACATACAGAAGGACTCCGTAACTACCACCTCCCCGGATGCGCCAAGCGGCCAGGCGGCCCCTCAGGGTGACCTGGCCGGATATCCATGATATTCCCTGCAGTGCTATGCCAGTTCTGACGATCAGCCAGGTTCCTCGGGAGGGGTGTGGGATGAGCAACCGCAGAGCGCTTGCTTCCCGCATGTGGAACTCGCTCTGCGGTGGGTGTCGCGCCCTGGGGGGGCGAACCCACGCGGCACGGCCGCCTGCCGAAAGCGTGTGATCATGGCCAGAGCACAAGGCTGGAACTGAGCACTGTAAAAGGAAACTCACAGAGTCTGTTAGAAGACATAACCACCAGCAACATAACACCCATAAGCAGAAAGGGTTACATACTCACCCACCCTCCTGTACTGGAGTCCCGCTTTACGGGGCGCCCCCTTTTGGTCCCGACCGTCAGTAAGGTGGTCACTATGAAAATAGGACCAACCAAAAACATAACAGGTCCAGGATAGGAGACTGTTATGTGAGAAACTTTCCACCTAACCACGATCAGGTGGAGCGCTGGTGGCTACAGGGGAATTAGGCAGGGGAGAAATGAAACAGAATTTAAAAACATCCAAAAGGAAGTGACAAACTCCTAGGTATCGCTCTGATCCGGACGAGAACGCTGCCCCGTCTGAATCATATCCCTCAGACCCTGCTTACCTCTTCGTGACCCGCGATTCCTCTTGCCCCTGCCCTCAGGCGGGGGAGGAGCGCGAGCCGCGACACTAGCCTTCTGCGCCCGTCTTCGATCCTCAGATCGAGATGGGCCAGGACCCCTTTGTTGTTCGGGCTCTGCTGCTGCGTATGATTTACCATTTAAGCGGGATGTATCCTGGAAGGGCTTAGATGGCAAAGAGGGAGATTTTAGAGAGGATGTTCCCCCACTGAGAGATAGTAAGCCAGCATCTCTTCTACAGGGGGCATCCTCTCATAGCCGTCCTCGTGCATGCCATCGATATCAGCATAACTCGTATGCTGAAACCGATGGATGCGAGAGAAAAACGGCCTCTTCCATTCCTTTTCAACTTCTGCATGTAAGTCAGGCAAGAATGGGAGGCTCACCTGGGCTGCGGGCTATGGTCAGAAAAATAACACTCATCGAGTCTACCTCGCGACGTTACCTTTCTGGCACACTTCCATGGCAAGATTATTTATTTTTTTATTTATTTATTTTTTTTTTTTTATTTTGCCACGGCGCGATCCATAACCTCTAACAGCTCCCCATACGCAGAGCAGGAGAAATGAGCGGCTCAGCCTCAGTTTCTTCACCACTCTCAAATATCTCCTGCTCTTTCTGGGTAGAACCCAGCAGAGCACTAACTTCAGTGTCAGAAAGGGTTAATGACAACGCATCTTCCTCTCAAAGTTCGCTCGCGTTTGCCGCCGGAGAGTGTGAGAGGAAAGTCCCTCTCCAAACTCCTCAGCGAGATCCACCTGCGATCCCCACGAGCTCATTCTCCTCCGTGCCTCGGCAACGGCGGGTCCTGAGCCGCGAGATCCAGATGACAAACGAGAGCGGAGCTTTTCCAAAGAAAAACGCTCGCAGTGCGCGCAGATTGCCCCCTCAAGGACATCGCGCACGTGCTCTTCGCCCAAACAAGAGACGTAAAGACTGTGTGTGTCATCAGGTGTCAAATAACGCTGACATGGATGCACACACTGTTTAAACGCCTTGCTAGTGGATGCCATGATAACTATAATAGATCGCTTTTACCATTCTGGTCGTTTCTCAGATGCACGCTTCAAACAAAACAGTCAATGAAGACGAAGAAGATAAGTGACGGGTGCTACGGGCGCGTATTTATAGTCGCGCCGGTAGCGACGTCAGAGGCTGTCGCCGGCCAACACATTGGCGTTTTTCAAAGTATGCTTCAGACACGGGTCACGACGAGGTGTTCCCCATAGTGTCCCTTCAGAGGACGCAGTTCGAAGTTCCCTTGACAGGGAACTTTAATGTTTTATTTAATAAAACATTAATGTTTTAATGTTTTATTTATACATTAATGTTATATTTAATTTGATTACATTAATGTTTAAGTTAAGATTCATAAGAAATGTTAACTGCTAGTAACTTTTAACTGCTGTAAAAAAGCACTTTAATTGTTTAAAGTTTTGACAAACAAAATTGTATTGCACTTTTGTTCATACAGCAGAACTTTGAAAGAATAAAATTACACAATACATTACTTTTGATTTCATTGTTGAATTTTGTGCATGCTGCGATTAATCGTGATTAATCGCAGAAAATCATGCGATTAATCGCGATTAAAATATTTAATCGCTGCTCAGCACTAATATATATATATATATGTATATATATATATATATATATATATATATATATATATATATATATATATATATATATATATATAGTTTGAACCTGCATAAATGAAAGGCAATGTTCAGCACAATGGCAGTGTGTAAAGTCCTGACTGATATTATTTCCAGCACAAACCATATAATCATACACGCAGAGAATAAAGGAAATGACCCGTCATTTCTGTGATTGTGCTGCCATTTTCAGACACAAAATCCATTTTCTGTGAACTATCAAAGCAATCATACACTGAGGAAATGGCTCACAATGCCCAACAGGTGGTCTTCAGAATTACACAGCTCACAAAGATCAAGCCTACAGAGGCAAGTAATTAAAAAATGAACACGTACTCCATTCCTCAAACGGGGTCACAATCCCTTTTTTGGAAAGTGTCACAGCCAGCAGGGATTAAATCGATGCTAAATGTGAATAATAAAATACAAGTAACCATATAGCTGAGGTTTCAAAAGTGACCTGATTAACCTTTGAACTTCCTTTAACACAATGGGGGAAATCAAGACATATCAATCGCTGTTCCTTTCATCCACACAAATTATCTCCAACATTTCCTTTCTCTTATATCCCTGGCTCCCCATCATTCCTATTGGCAGAGCCATTACATTGGGTTGGCAGCGGCACCCGCGGATGTTGGCTGGCACCAGACGTTTCATCAAGATCAGCAGTCATTCCGAGGGGGTTAGGCTAAACTGTCCGTTTCCCACCATGAGCTGGCACCACAGTCGATGCAAAACCGTAGAACCGCCGCCAAATGGGGTCCACTGGAGTGCAGGAACACTGAGCGAGACAGAGTGAGGCTCAGTCCCACAGAACACAGCACCTGCTGACCACTGCATGGAGGCGCAGCGGGGCATTGGGTGACCTTTGAGGCTGGAGATCCATCACAGCTGCTGAGTGCGCAACATTGATGCATTTCGGCGAAAACTGTATGAATATATCAGCAGTTTTAATAATATCTCATTATATATAATGGAATAGGGCTTCTGGAATAGGGGTTGATGATGAAAGGGTTAACTGCAATTTCTATAAGCCGCTGTGAAAAATCAAAGTGGATCATCTGTAGTTCCTGTCTGAGTGCTCGATGTGGTGTCTCATTGATGTTATGGAGCATCATATGAATACAAAGACAGTTCTGCTATGCTACGCTGTATTCATAACAGCATAAGCAAACTTTTCAAATACACTTTCAAGGGTTTTTTTGGGTATCAAAGATACACAAATATGCACCGCAATTTAGTTATTCAGAAATAAATAATGACTCTTGAAGCTGTAAGGGGAATATTATCTGGATTGTGATAATGACTTAATTGCAGGATTATAAATGAAAACAAATTGCGATTTCCATGTTTGTAAACCCCCTACATTTTTTTTTATTTTGGGGGCAATCAGAGGCGTTTCAGCTGAACAACTGCTTTAAGTGCACAGTTATGTAATATCTCTAAATGAACCTGCATAACAGTAATCAAGCAGCAATGTCATTGTTCACATTTCCCAATGCCGAGGATACAACCACATACTACCAAAATGAGTTATGATAATGATAATAGCACTAATTAAACTTACATACAATTGCAAGATAACTAGAACTATCATTTCCACTTCGTTTCATTGCTTTAATGTCCTAGCTTTATAGGTAGTGGACGATTTGTCCTTTAAAACCATATGACGCACAAAAAACAATAGGGTTCAACCACAAAATATTATATCATGCCGATGCCACAATGTCACAAACATATTTAAATTAATAAAGAGAGACATAATATATGGAGTCAAATAAGCACTACATCAGAAGAGGGATGTTTTGGTCATGCATCCTGGTAACAAAAGATGACATTTTCTTAACAGTTGTGGTTGTACCTGCACTTCCAGAATCTGATAAATACACCTTCCGCAGTCATTACAAAACCTAATGGGCCAGACTGTATTTTTGATGAGCCCGCATTCCCCATACTGATAATAAATCCCACATAAAAATGATTCATCAAAATGTCTAAGCTGCCAACCATCAACAAACCAATTGTTCACATCAAAGCACCAGACTGATGTTCTCTTCTTATCACGGCAAAACAATGATTTAGCTAAAGCCGAAGTGTTGAGCCGCATAATTGATTTACTTCTTTCCACCATCTTTCCATGTGCAACAGAAACATAATGGGTTTTTGTGAACAACATTGGAAATGGGGAATTACATAAAAGTTGCTGAATGACAAACAAACGGACTAGCGAGCAGACGAAATGTCTTTATTTATTAAAAGATTAGAAGGGTTGAAAAAAGCAGAGGGGATTCAGATTTATGTTGTGTTTTCAGTATCTAAACCGCATTCAACACAAGCACACTTTCATCAGCTTTAATAGCGTGTGGGGAAACATCAAACATGCTCTGTATAATTGTATTGACTTAGGTGCTACTTTTCTATTAAGGGCGTCTCATCTCTGTATTTTATTAGTGCTGCGCGGCTGGGCTGGGTCGGGCAGAGGATATTACTTTTCAGACTACATAGAGCAAGACATGCCACATTAGTAGCAATCAAATCAAAATTTCCACGAGATGTGTGGAGACGATGCCTCAGAAGCTGTGGATAAATCCACAGTTACATAAGAGCAATAGTGTTAAACTAAACAAGCAGATACTTGGGATGATCTTCAACTATCTAATCACAATACAGGCTGATGTATACAGTATGTATGAGACTCTACTGGTGTGATCTCTCACAACAGTGCTGCAACAGGCCTAATCTTAATCCGATCTGAATCAAACTAATCCTAATAATATTCTTAATTTTGCAGTGTTTGAAGATCAACTGAAGTATGATCTATTTTTATTGATATTAATTGTGGGCATTATTGAGTTCTCAGACAAGTTAGTGTGACTTTCAACTTTGGAGTAGGCCCGGTAGGCTTGGGCCTTCAACAAACACATCACTTGAACCTCTCCCTGCTCTATTTCCGGATACATCGTGGTAAGAAATCATGCCTCCCAAACAATCTAAGACTGCACCTTCTGAGGATGATTCAGTCGTTACAATGAGTGTACTTTCTCAATTAATGGATCAACAGAGAGAATTTTACAGAGAGATGCTTCATCAACAACAAGACAACTTTAAGAGCTTTGTTCAGTTGGTAGTAGATGGAACAAACAAAAGATTGGATGGAGTGATCAGAGATGTTCAAGATATAAAAACTAGTTTGGAATTCACACAACATAAAGTGGATGGATTGATGACTGGTTATAAGGATGTTGAAATAAAAATAAAGCAGTTTGAAAAGGATATTGTCAAGTCAAAGGAGGAACTAGACGGATTCTTTGTCAAACTGGATTATGTGGAAAATCAGATGAAGAGGACAAACATCATTGTGGATGGGATCTCTGATGAAAAAGATGAAAGCTGGATGAAATCAGAGGTGAAAGTTCGTGATATCCTTTCAAGTAAATTGGGGCTAGATGACTCCGAAATGGAAATCGAGCGAGCTCACAGGATCGGACAGTATCAAGAAGGGGGTAAGCCCAGAAAAGTTGTTGTTAAACTTCTACGTTTGAAAGATAAACAGACTATCATGTCATCAGCCAAGAGGTTAAAAGGCACAAACATTTTTATAAATGAAGACTTTTCTGAGGCTCTTCAGTTGAGAAGGAGGGAACTCCTTCCAAAATTAAGAGCTGCCCGGGACAGAGGTGAAAGAGCCTTCCTGAAATATGACAAGTTAGTCATCTTGTCCAGAACTGGAAATACTCAAACATAATTGCAATGCATTTTTAGAATGATTGTGTAATTATTATCTTACATTTTTGTTTGCTGTTTTGTTAGGAAGCAAGACAAGTTTATGGCATCTCTTTTAACAAAATTGTCAAAGAAAGGATTAATTATTGCACATTTAAATATATGTAGCCTCAAGAACAAAATTCATGAGGTGATGAGAATATGCACTGAAGATAATATTCAAGTTTTAGCATTGTCAGAAACACATTTAGATATGGCTATGAGTAATTCTGAGCTTATGATTAATGGTTTTAAATTGTATAGGAAAGACCGGGATAAATATGGTGGTGGAGTAGCCTTTTATATTAGAGAACATTTTGGTGTGTTGTTAAGGGAAGACTTAATGAACAGTTATATTGAAGACATATGGGTAGAGATTTCTGTTCCACACTGTAAACCAATTTTAGCTGGTTGTTGTTATCGGCCTCCTAGTGCTAATGTGCAGTATTTGGATAGAATATGTGAAAGTATGAACAGGGTCACAGATGAAAATAAGGCCATATTTTTATTGGGTGATTTTAATATTGATTGGATGGCTAAAAACTGCTCATTAACAAAAAAGTTAAAATCTATGGCTGATACTTGTAATCTCACACAAATGATTATCCAACCAACAAGAATTGTTATGAAGGCAAACAAGGTTAGTACTTCTAGCTGCATTGACCTTATATTTACCAATGTCCAGGAATTGTGTTCAAAGGCAGTATCAGTGGCAGTTGGCTGTAGTGATCACAATTTGATCGCATTAACTAAAAAGACAAAAATTCCCAAATCAGGAGCCAGGATTTTATTATCTAGGTCATATAAAAGATTCAATCAAGATCTGTTTATTAATGAAGTTCAGAGTGTGCAGTGGACTGAAGTGTGTCAAGAAAAAGATGTTAATAAAGCTTTAAATATTTTTATGGATATAATAAATAAGATAATTGATAAATACGCCCCACTTAGAAAAAGATCAGTAAAAACTAAAAATGCTCCTTGGCTCGATGATGAGCTGAAGTGCTTAATGCTGCAAAGAGACAAGGCAAAGGAGGTAGTACAGAAATTAGGAAGTGACTACAATAAAAAATTCTATTGTAAGTTAAGAAATAGGGTTTCTAAATTAAATCATATTAAAAAAAGGGAATATTATAAGCAAAAAATTAGGTCTGCAGCTGGTGATTCCAAGAAAATATGGAAAACACTGAATGAAATAATGTGTAGGAAGACAAATAATTATCAAGGGTGTGTGGAAAATGAAGGTCAGTTTATTACTAAACCATTAGAGATAGCTAATTATTTTAACACCTTTTTTAACGATAAGGTGAACAATTTAAGATCTAGCATGTATGGCAATGATGTTCAATCAGCCTGTAGTCCTATTTCTAAAATAATGAAAAATAAATTATGCAGTTTTAATTTTAGGTCTGTTGATCAAACTACTGTAGAAGAGATGTTGCTTTCAATTCCAGATGATAAACCTTGTGGAGCTGATCAGTTAGATGGAAAATTGCTAAAAATGGTAGCTAGACAGCTTTCTCAACCGATCTGTCATATTTATAATAGGTGTTTGATTGGTGGCAAATATCCAAATCTTTGGAAAGAATCTAAAATTATTCCATTACTTAAAAAGGGAAAAACAGACTTTTTAGGTTCTAATTGCAGACCAATTAGCATACTTCCAATTTTGAGTAAGCTTTTAGAGAAGATTACCTTCAAGCAAATTTTACAATATTTTAGTACAAATGGATTACTTGCCAATGCTCAACATGCCTATCGACCAGGACACTCCACAAGTACTGCTCTTATACATATGACAGATGAATGGTTAGCATGTCTAGATAATAAGAAACTGGTTGGTGCTGTTTTAATTGATTTTACAGCAGCCTTTGATGTCATTGACCATGATATTCTTATGGCTAAACTAAAATGTTATGGTTTTTCATTGACAGCCCTTAATTGGATGGGAAGCTATCTTTCTAATAGAAAACAGAGAGTGTTTTATAATGGATCTTTTTCAGATGCTAAAAATACTTATTGTGGTGTTCCACAAGGAAGTTGCTTAGGTCCTTTATTGTTTTCTATTTTTATAAATGATTTACCATATGTTGTTAATAATGCTAATATAGTTATGTATGCAGATGACTCTACAATGTTTTCTGCAGCACATTCTTCAGCTGAACTAAAGAAAAATTTGAGTGATGAGCTTTTAACAATTTCTAAATGGGTTCAAATTAACAAATTAATTTTAAATATAGAAAAAACTAAATGCATAATTTTTAGCCAAAAATACAATATTTCTAGGGCTGCAGATTTGAATTTATTTATTGATGGGACGCCAGTGGAACAAGTAACAGATGTTACTTTGTTGGGCGTGATACTTGACAATACATTGTCCTGGTCCAAACATATAGATCATATAGTAAGCAGCATGGGTAAAGGTATAGCAGTAGCCAGGAAATGTTCTGCATTTATTTCGTCTTTGGTTTTAAAAGATGTGGTGCAGTCAATAGTTTTATCGCATCTTGAGTACTGCCCTATAATATGGTCAAGTGCATCAGAAAAGCACTTAAAAAAACTTCAGATTGTTCAGAATAGAGCAGCTAGGTTGGTGCTCCATTATCAATTTCAGGCCAGTGTTGCTGATATGCATAGAAAATTATCATGGCTTTTAGTGAAGGACAAATTACATTTACGAGTGTTGGTATATTTTTATAAGGTAATCAAGTATCACACACCATGTTTTTTCTTTGAAAAGCTTGTATATGTTGGTTTTAGACACGATCATAAAACACGTCAAGTGAGTAAGTCTCAACTGTTTTTACCATGTCCACAATCAAATTTGCTGAAAAAGACTGTATTTTATCGTGGCTCTGCTGCTTGGAATGTTGTTCCTATAAATATACGTAAAAGTAATTCAACACATGTGTTTAAAAGAAATTGTGTAAACATGTTGTTAAAGGTATAGACGTACTTCTGCTTGTGCTGCTACTATTAATATGTATGGGTATAGTTTTGTGATGTGACTGGATTAGCAATTGTATTTTTGTTATTATTTTATTTGTTTGAATGATTTTTTTGTATTGTGCAACTCTGTGGACCCCAGGAAGATTAGCAACCACTTTGTGGAAGCTAATGGGGATCCAAATTAACAATAAACAACAATAAACAATGTATGAAGAACAGAGCAGGAGAAACTCAATGTTCATGTTTTAGATGTTGTTTTTACATGACTTTGTAGACTGGGTAAGTGTATTTCTGTAGTTTCTACTTCAGAAAACGTTTTACTGCCAGTTTAGATCAGCACCCAATTCAGTGGTGTTTCAGCAGTGAAAAAAGCCTGGTGAGGGTGAATATGCTGGGATGTAAAGGTCTGAGAATATACTGGAAATCTGTTTATTTTAAACTTTTTTTTTTTTTTTTTTTTTTCAGAATTTTAAGATGATAAAATAGTTACTGAAATAAATAAATAAATAAATAAATAATAGAGTATGGAATGGAAGCTTTATAAAATAAAATAAAATAAAATAAAATAAAAGAGACAGTAGATAACTTTTGCAATGCTACCAAAATAAATAAATAAATCACAGTTTCCACAGAAATTTTAGGCAGCACACTTTTCAATATTGATAACAAAACATTTCTTGATCAACCAATCAGCATATTAGAATGATTTCTGCAGGAGCATGTGACTGAAGGCTGGAGTAACGATGCTATAAATTCAGCTTTGCCATCACAGGAATATATTACAATATTTCTGTATTTGACCAAATAAATATATCTATAATAATAAACACTTCTTTCAAGAACATTAAAACACCTTACTGCCCCAAAACATTTGATTATGTATGGAATTCAATGATTAAACTATTGTATTCATTTATTTTATTTTTTTTCTTATTAATAAAGCATACACTTGTGTGTGGTCATATATGCATGTTTGTGAACATGTTCCCAGACTCAACACCACACACAGTCAGTGAGGACAGGTTCCAGGGGAACAGACGGACAGGGCAGATGAGACCTATTTGCTGGGGCCATTGCCAGGTTCACCCACCGCTGGGACACATGGAGCATTTACTCTGACGGTGCTCCATCCTTTGATACCACCATGTACTTTTTTCCATGAGCTGAGGGTTTACATATGTCAAAAAGGAATGAATGTGGACATTCGTGCCACATGGCACCTGCACTAATAATCTCGGCTGGGGCTTCCTGTATGCAAGCGTTATCTGTGACTTTCTGAGAGGCGTGTGACCACGTTAATGCCTTCATAATGTTCCTGCTCTGATTAATTACGCTGACACTATAAGACAAAGCCACAGACCAGAGATGTCTGAAAACTGCCAGATCTAAATGAGTTTATGAAATACCAAATGCCAGAATGGCGACGCTTTCTCTTTCCTTTCAGAAAAAAGGCCCTCAGCTCCATCATTTTCTCAACCAGCTATTTCTCTCCCTTTCTGTCTCTCCCTCTCTCTTTCTCTGATCTGTCCTTGAGGGAAGGAAATTAGCCACAATGATTTACTCCTGTCATATCTCCGGGGCTATTCTGCTTCTAATGGACTCATTTACCTTGCTTTAATCACAAATTCACAGCTTGGTCTCCTCAGTCCCTTGACGCACTACAACTTTCATCCCTTTGATGTCCTCTAGTCTGAGAACGGTGGGGCAGGACGGTCCCTCTCCCACTGAGAGCAGAAGTCATCTACATGAGCTTGTATAAATATCCAGAATTAAAATGAAGAGGATATCGGCTAAGTTACAAATTAGCTGACCTTGTTTGCCTCTGCTTTCTCAATTGCAATTGAAATAATATAAATAAGCTAAAATGAATAGCTGATGCGCAACTAGTCAATAAGCTTTTTGTTACCTCAACATAGAGTAACTTGGGTCAGTAAAATAGTTATATATCAACCTCTGACTGGTAGTCTATGAGGAAAAACAGTCCTGCTGTACAAATCTCAAAATAAGTTCACAAAACTGCATGCATTAAAATGATAACATAATTATCTAAATGCAATTTAATGTGGTTGTAGATGAGATATAGCACAGTTCTCGCCTCCGAACATCATTCTCTGAAAAAAGGTCTTATCAAGGCTGAGCTACTTCTCTTGACAGCTGACTTATCACATTTCAGCTTATGAAACAGAAGTATGAGTATGCCGTGGCGGGGTGCAGGATGAGCGACGTCGATGGGATGTAATTCTGAAATAAAGCTACATTGACAGGAGGAATCAACTGTGAGATTTAATGTAGCAAAAAGCTCTGTGAGCATCACAGATGAATAACAGCTTCATCTGACCTTTTTTTGAAGCGGTAGGCTAGGATGCATCAAGGAAAAATGTCTCCTAACAACAAAGTCATTTTGGTAGCCGACAGCATTCACATGTTAGACATCAACATGATGGCTGAATAGAGACACGAAGGGATTTTCTAAAGGATCCCAGATAAACAGGCGATCACTGCTAAACCAAAACAGCTTGTCAGCGCCGGGCTGTATTTATATTCTTTCTGGAACCTCTCTGAATATGTCTGGCTGCATTTCTCTCTCCGTGCTGCTGGAAGGGACGTCTGGATTCCCAAGTAAAACACGCTTGAGGAAAATGTTTGGTTTCCTTTAAAATAATTGTGCATGGTTTGCTGTTTTCTTATTCTACTCTGATGACTGTTCTTATTAAGCATGAAATCACTGACTGTCTGCCAAGGATAACTAACACTACTTCAGAGGGATGTGATGCAGTGGAGAAAAATAAAATATTAGTGAAAAAAAGAAAGACAGATAGAAAGAAAAATGAAACATGAAAAGAAGGATGGAAAGAATCATTAGTGATGTATTGTATTGAAAAACAATTACTTTTGTTGTAGAAATGCTGTTCAGTTAAGAAACACACAGAGAGAAAAAAGTAAATAAAGGCGGAAGGAAATTGTTATTTCTATGTCATATTCTAGAAGTGTGTAGAAAGGAAGGAAGCTGATAAGGATGAAAGTACTGCAATAATTTCTATTGTATAGTGAAAAAGTATGTAGGACGGAAAGAAAAGCATGTGAGCTCCAAATAGAATTTTTCTTGTTACATTGAAGCAAAGCTTCATTCAAACATCACTTCAAATGTGTTTTGGTACAACAGAGGCTCCTGCAAATGTGATTTTCTCTTCATAACCAAGTTACTCCATTTATCCATTGTAAATGTTCTAAGGAGAACGCCAGAAACAACAACAGAAAAAAAAAAAAAACACCACATGGTACAGTGCACTTACAAATCCAGCATGTCATCAAACACTCTAGTCTCAGCCAATCAGCAACATGAATTTGATTCATGAGTTGTCGTCGTTATTTAACTTTCACAAACACACAGTCTGGGTCTTTTTAAAGTCTTTTATCCATCTTTTTAAGCCAACCACAAACTCTACAGCGTCTGTCATGTTTCTTCTGATAAAACAACAAACATTGTAGACTTTGTATTCAGAACAGCCCAATTTTTACAGTACTTCTGGAATATATATATATATATATATATATATATATATATATATATATATAGTGTGTGTTTCTGTGAGAAAATTAGAAAAACCTACATCAAATTAGTTCATTTTCTTCCCCCTTTCATTTCCTTTATTAATATTATCATTGTGCATTTTTTTTCCCGTCTGATGCAGTAAATGAAACAGACTTCTAGGTGTATGAAAAGGTCCTTTTGCATTGCATTTAAATCAGAAAAAGGCAAAAGAAAGAAAGCTGTCGTTTGCCTTGAAAATCATACTGCTCTATCTGCTTTCACACTGAGATAAACCAAGAGCACGCTGTGGAAAATGACTTCCCAGCATCCTCTTGCAAGCCACCTACTGATATCGCATATGCTTTTTTTTTTTAAAGCATAAAAAAAAAAAAACTTAAAGACAAAGAACCACTTATCATTTACCTCCCCTTATAAATGATTGAATATCACTTTCACAGCCGTCCCAACATGCCAGGCTAGATCTGGTCACTGCCGAACACATAGATCTGACAGGACCAGCAATTGCCCACTCTGTACTTAAACCATGATCGTTCATGTACTGTATATGGACTTGGATAGAACTACTGGAAAAATTCAGCTCTGTGTGGTTTTGGGTTGTTTTATATCAGTGGTCCAACTGCAGCGCCCCTAATTACAGTGTCTTGAATTCACTAGCATGTTTCCCCAGCCAATATAATCATATAGTACAGCTCTAGCTTTGGGCAAAGAAACAGTTGTGAGAGAAAGATCCCTTGACAAAAGCAAACCAGAGTTTGGGGAAGCTTGTATTGTTCAACGAGAAGAACTAATGTGAAATTGGGTCCCAGTGGTGAGTTTCACTTCTTGGCCTCTTCGTTTGATCATGTGAAGCAGATAAAATTTGTGACCAAAGCAGAAACCATTAGCTCTCGCTTTCAACCAAACCACGTTTCACTTCTTGCACAAAAGCAAACTTGTGTGGTTTACTCTGGATGTGAGTCAAAGGCGTGCGGTAAACAAAACAAAGAGCCTAAGCCACAACTCGAAACAACAGATTGTTGTTTTGTGAATATATAGTCAGTGTCTTTTGAGGAATTTTCTGACATGCTAATTACATTGCATCAGTTTATCTTTTTTTGTCCTGTTTTTAGATACGGTTCATTTTGGCAGTTTTAACATCTCATAAAAAGTCACTATATGAGCAGCAGGGCAAGGAATCATTTCAATTGGTTCAATGGCACTGTTCCAGGAGAGCACTTTACATGTTCATTAGCTTAACTAGAACTAGACCATTAACATCTCAACGTACTTTGCCTTTTATTAGTACAGTAACTTAATGGCAAGAAAATAATAGCACTACAAAAGGGTTTTAATATCCGGCTAATAAGTTCATAAGTCACGTCTTCAGACCTCTTCATATTTCCTCAAAAAAAGAGGCTAGAGGTTGCTCTTGTTAGGAGGTTGATTTTCTTGGTTGATTCCTATTTTCTGGCAGGAGCTAATTTTAGTCCATTAATAAAAAAACAAATTAAATAAATAAATAATCATAGATATGCTGTACAATTACTCATTTATGTCTTTATTGACTTATATGTATTAAATTATTTTTTTATATAGTTCCAGACAGTCCATTGCTGGTGTGTCCACACACACACACACACACACGCACACACACACACACACACACACACACACACACACATACATAAATAAACAAATAAATAAATAAATAAAAACAATGAAGCACAATTGTTCATTTTTGTCATTTTTGATTATTAATTATTAGTATGGTTGAAATGGATCATCAAAGGTCAGCAGCAAAGACAATAGTTAATAAAATGGGATAAGATACATTTGTGTTATTTAATATATTTAATTATTGCGGGTTTGCGTCATATTCTGAGTTTGCATTTCACTGTTTTAAATCATTTTGATGAATTTTTATTTTTATTTATTTTTATTTTTTTTTGTGAGTGGGGTGAATTAATGCACATTCACATTTAGTCTAGAAATACTACATCATGTTCACATAGCACCCACAACGCCCCTTTACTTCCGATTTCTCCCAATATTGGGACAGGAGACTTGTCAGTCTGTAAATGGGAAAACAAAGTAACTGGCGTTACTTTTTTTTAAAAAGTAACTCATATACTTTCTTGTAAATTAAAAAAGTAATGTGTTACTTTACTAGTTACTTGTTTAAATCAATCAATCATTTAACATAAAAAAAAAAGCTTCAAGATGTCAAATTTTTAATTTCCATAAAAGTTCAATAGTAACATTTTTGACATCCCTAATTATGTTACTTTACAAACTTGATTTATGTGACCGGTACTGTATGAGACCGCAAAAAAAAAAAAAAAGGTCTCAATTTCCAATACGACTATATCGAGGATCTGCCTGGATAGATTAAATAAATCAGCTTGACTATCCGAAGACTAGTGTAATTAAAAAAGACATCTATAATGTTTGACTTGCTCTGCTTCAAAAGCAACAGTCGGATATTTGTGAGGAAAAGCAGAGACCTCTTCCTGATGTCTTCTTTAACCCATCATCACAGGGTTGAGTTCACAGGCCGGCACCCTGCATGATGGAGTCAGAAATAAATCATGTGAAAGATGATTAAACATGGATTAGCTGCAGTGTCATGCTGGACCGCTTCATACCTCACACCGAGAAGATGAGAGGAGTGAGGCAGAGAGAGAAGCTTGGTAAATAGAAAAAAAAAAAAAAATCACAGCTCGGTCAAAGGAAGACTAAGAGGCAGTTTCAGATAATATACATAATTGCTCCTCATTCTATTAGACAAATGTAAGCTTTTGATTAACAGCCAAATTGTCTCTTTGTTAGCATAATAAACAATCAGCATATCTGAGCAGTAAATCAACAGACAGCAGCTCGGATTCAGCCCTGGGGACATCAGAGGGAAGAAGGAGATGTAACCTAATGATTCTCTGTCGTACAGCACTGCTGCTGTATGCGTGACATATGACATAAGAAACCTGTTTACACTGGGTGATCAATGACTAGTCATTATGTGCAAAAAAAAAGAAGAAAAAATAAGGAAATTTTGCATTACTTGCACACCAATGGATCCTCTGCAGTGAATGGTAGCCGTCAGAATAAGAGTTCAGACAGGCTGTTAAAAACATCACAATCCAAAAAGTTGCCTCATCTGAATAAGGAGAGAAATATGCTTGCAAGCAAGAACAGTCCAGAACAGTTCTAAACAAATATGCAGATGGATTTCGATGACGGCACCCATTCACTGCAGAGGATCCAATTGTGAGAAACAAACTCATCTACACCTTGGATGGTCAATACATTTTCAGCAAACTATCGTGTAATATTCCTTTAAAGCGGCACATATCTAGCAAAACAACCATGTGGTAGCACAATGGATGACTGACAGGTGGAAAGGCAGTCCTTTCATCCATGTTCTTTCTACAAATGTGACGTACTCGCATATGTTTCTGAGTACCTTTCAATATGGTTGAGTGTTCGCATCACAGAGCATTAATCCAGTAATAGTATTGATGTAAATGTCAAGCTCATAGGATAAGTGAACCTCCTTTAGATAAATCCAAAAAAATCCTGTCAAATTTCTCAAGGAAAAAGTGAGATCCAGTCTGTCTTTTCTCAGAGGAGAGTCTGAACTGACATTTCGACATGATCCAAAATGCTTATTCAGCAGGACTGTAGCTGCCAAGAGAAGAAAAATAGCAAATCTTTCAATCAAAAGTATTTTTAGGTCCTGTGAAAAATGCTCGCTAATTAGGTATTCAACAAATGATACTTTCCAGCTTCCAAACTGAAGTAAAACTGAAGGATTTTCATTGGAATGTTCTAGCTCTAGCTATCGTGCACAACTGAGTCGACGACAACTTAATAACAACCTGACTTGTACAGTGCAGTAAATGAAAAATATAAAAAATATAAAATAAATAATAATAATTTAAATAAAAACACAAAAACATACAGATTTTTAATCTTAAAAGCTTGAAAAAGAACATTTTCAGTGAACTGGTTTACTTTAAGTACAGTGGAAGGATAACATATTGTGCTGAAGCAGGCCTGGTTAAACTCTGTTGTTATGATGGGTGTGGAATTAATGTGAGATTAGAGTGTTTTAACTCAGCAAGGGCACGAATAGGACAAACCTCTCGCTTCCTCCTTGCTGGTGTCTCTCTGCATGGAGTGCCATTATCTCCATTAAGAGCTTTAAGCGCTGAACTGGAGCATTGTCACTCATATCCATAAATCCTCACACCATAAAACACTCACACATGCATATGTCACCAGTCCAGGAGAAATAACACTGCAGAAATGTTTATATCCATACATGCATATTATGCAAACAAACAATTGTTTGCATATATATTAGGGATGGGCGATATATTGCATGCGATTGTCACGCGCATTTCACCAGTAAAGCCGGATCCCTGATTACCGCTAAATCGCCATCACCTGCTTTCAAATGGAGCACCATTTAATAGACAGAACCGTAGATCACTGACAAGCTACGCAATATCACGTTCATTATCGCAGATGAATTGCATTCGATAATGAACGTGATATTGCGTAGCCTGTCAGTGAACTATGTTTCTGTCTATTAAATTGCGCTCCATTTGAAAGCAGGTGATGGCGATTTTTGTTGACGAAATGCACGTGACAATCGCATGCGATTTATCGCCCATCACTAATATATATATATATATATATATATATATATATATATATATACACTATATGCAAATGGTATCATCATCCTTGTTGTGAACAGGCCTTTATGGATCCCAAACTTTTGAAATGTAGTACACACACACACACACACACACACGTTTGTTTTTGTGAAAAGTCGGGACAACCCATAGGCGCAATGGTTTTTATACTGTACAAAGTGTATATTCTATGGCCCTACACCAAGCCTACACCTAACCCTAACCCTAATAGGAAACTTTATGGAGTTTTACTTTCTCAAAAAAATAACTCATTCTGTATGATTTATAAGCGTTTTGAAAAATGGGGACATGGGTTATGTCCTCATAAGTCACCGTCTCCCTGTAATACATGTGTCATAACCATGTCATTATACAAAGTTGTGTCCTGATATGCCACAAAAACAAGAGCACACACACACACACACCACCTTTTTAAAGTTTGGGGTACACTAATTATAATAGTTTAGATATAACAGTTATAGTTCCCTTGCAGACAGGTGTTATGAAAAGCTCTTGATATATTAGAGTTTTTAATCTCAGCTACTGAACTGTGATTGTTGGCCTCTCTATTCTGAAGGACGACCTTGTCCGGGTTATTTGATAGTGCTTCCAGTTCTTGATAATTGAACCAACAAAGCCCACTGGGAGTTGAATCTCTCATGCTGTACGTGTTTGTTTACTTTATCTCTGCCTCTGGAATGCTTTCTTTTTCATTTTCACAGCTACCTTTACGATTCATATCTTGAATAATAATCATCTAACCGTGGGATTTCATCGAAAAATGAATGTTATTTTAATGGTTCACAGGTAGATGCCAATTGTTTGGCAATTGAGGCATCCTCTGAGTGATATTGTGCGTTAACCTCCTCGGGGACTTAATATTTATGCCAGCCACACATTGTTTTTATTTATTCAAAAATAATGTTAATGAGTTTTCTAGGCCTAGAAAAAAAAAAAAAAAAAAAAAAAAAAAAAAACCTGTGTTCAGCCACTAATGAGGTAAAAATTACTTTAAAATACATAGTTAAAAATTAGACAGATTTTCTGAAGTAATCTACTCGGTAAAAGCACAATGGAATAGATCAGAACACAAGGATCTTAATGGGATAATTCACTCTGAAATAAAAATTCTGTCATAATTTACTCACCCTCAAGTTGTTCCAAACCTGTATTCATTTCTTTCTTCTACTGAACATAAAATATATATATATACACACACATACATTTCTACTATGAAACAGATTACTTGTTTGGAATACAGGTTTGGAATCATTTGAGTAAATTATGACAGAATTTTCTTTCTTTTGTTTTCTTTTTTTTAGGTGAACCATCCCTCTGAGATATCTTAAATACACAACACCTGTGGTGAAGGTCATAAAGACAAGTCGTGAGGACATAAAGACATATACATTCAGTGCCGCTGCTAGCCATTTTGGTGCCCTAAGCATAATTCCTTTATGATGCCCCCCACCCCGACCCCGAAAAAAAAAAAAAAAAAAAAAAAAAAACGTTTGTTTTTGCCAGTTTAACTTTTTATTACCAAACATAACTCAATAGCTACCAATAACACACAATAGCAGCATCACAGTATAAAACTTAACAACACTAAAAAGAGAAAGAAAATCTTCACAGCTTTGTTGACTTTGTAAACAGTCAAAAGAATAGCAAAATAAAAAAAATTATCAAAATATTTTTTTTTTTTGCAAATTCAATGTCACTTTGAATAAATTAAATAAAATAATCATCAATAAGTACTAGAGCTGTTACTTTTGTGAAAAAATCATTTTCGATTTTTAAGACATAAGTGTTCATTGAATCGATTGTAAAATCGATTTACAATGTCTAAAAAAAATATGTTTCCTTTTTCAACGTCAATAAACGGACGAACGTAAAGAGAGAGCTGGAAACATTCAAGTCAGCAATATATCTTATTTATTGGCATGAAGTTTCATGGCAAAATTTTCAGGGTCCAGAGAAGAGCGTTTTTTATTCACTATATGTCCAGCTGTTGAGAAGACGTGCTCCAACCGCACTGATGTCCCAGGACACTCAAGTAGGCTACAGCTGCGCAAGGTGGGGGTATTACTGCCAATTTTCCACCACAAAAGCCGGTCGCTATCAGCTTGCAATGGTCCTTTTCATAACTCAGAATCTCTTGTAACTAGATGCGGTAATGAGGAGAATTCGCGTCTACCGTTCTGTGAGAACTCCAGACGCGTGGAAACACACCTTTACATTGTAAGTTATAATAACATAGTTTGATGATGCTAACATTAACGTCAGCAATTTGAAGGCGCATTATGATTAGCAGCAGCACGCACATGCAGCACATTTGCCGTACTTTCTAGACTAGACCGGACTAGACTAAAGCAATTATTAAATATCTTTCTTGTTCCCCCTTTTTTGTTACATATATATGGCTAAAATGTGGCTAATATTTCTATAGGCTAATGAAATAATACCGGCATTTAAAAAAAAAAAAAAAATTAGGCTATTTTTTGGTGCCCCCTCAGCACTTGGTGCCCTACGCACAGTGTGTGATGCGCGTGTTGGGAGCGGCGGCGCTGTATACATTTATTATTTTATTTTTTAATTCTCCTAGACCAGATGCAAAATTGTGATTAAAATGAGAAAATCTCTCTCTCTGTCTCTCTCTCAGACACAGATGCCTATATCCTGTTAAAATGTAAACATGTTCACTTCTCCATCTAAATCGACTGCGCACTTGTGCCCATGAAATATAAATTAATTTCTGTTTCCAAAGTCACAGAGTTTGGATTTTTTATCAATAATACATCTGTCTGACTTTCTTCCTCTGTGCGCTCACAGATGTAGCACTCGAGACGCTCTGAGAGCAGACAGGTCAGGGTTTTTGCTTCACCAAACCTTTTTATTTTTTACTTCTATACTGAGCTGTTTTCTTCAGGAGGAAACTGGATCACATTGCCCACCCTCTGCATCTCTCAGAGCTACAGCCACTTACACAGAACACGAGCAACGTTGTCAGCACAGACAGTTTCTAGGCTCTTTTATATATCTGTATGACCTTCTGTCTTAAAAAAAAAAAAAAATCAATACATACATACATAAATGAAAAAAAAAAACAACATAAAGAACAAATCTGAAGGAGTGCAGAGTCTGCAGACAGAGGACGGCATTGTAAAACACGTAGCTCAGTATTACCCAGCATGCACTACTGCATTAAAACAGTTCTTCCACATTTTAATGACCACCAGATTTATGCCATAAGTGCATTTACAATGGCACTTAAAACAACAATGAAATTGCTTCACATGCCCATTTTTTCCCTTGACCTGTATTTCCTACCGAAACGAGAAACTGAAGTGGAATTTAAAGCAGGCAAGTGGACAAGTGGACAAACCTGTGCTTCTTCATTCCACTGCCAATGCAACCATTTTAACATACCCAGACACAAACCTCAATGCACCATGATCGAACGAAATAAAATATATTAGGTGCTGTTCTGTTTGTTATCTAATAAGTTTAACATTGGGTTTTCACATAATTTATTTAATAAAATAGATTAAATAAATCAAACTGAGTTGGCAAGGTGTCATACAGTACAAACTGTCAAGATAACAAACAAAATGAATAATAATAATAATAATAATAATAATAATAATGTTATGTTTATATTTTTATAAACATATTTTTATACTATAGATGCATTTTTCTATTTATAATGTTGTTGTTGAAATTATTATTGTTTTTATTATTATGACTATTTTACTAATTGTAAATAGCACAAGTCAAAAATTAAGCAACAATATTGATGACAGCTGATGATGATCATTATGAAATTTGTACAAACAAATTGTACAAACAAATTTAGACAAAAGTGAAAAAGTAAATTACATTATACAATTTCACACACACACACACACGCACACACACACACACACACACACACACACACACTATATATATATATATAGTGTAGCATCAGATAGTTCCGCCTTTATTTTTGAACAGCCAAAACTACACGCAGGATATCAGATTCACTTTGACCCTGTATCTCACGGTCTAGTGTGGCAGAGAATAGTAACAAATGTTCCTCAGTAAATTTTCCACGATTGTTCTTTTCTCTCTCTCTCTTTCTCTGTCTGTCTGTCGATAAAGGTGTGTTAGAAAGAACACAGACTTGCCACTGGCTGAATTACATTATTGACTCGACGTGGCAGTGCAAAATGCCCGAGCAGTGAGCACCGCTGCTGTTTGCCTGTGATCAGAGCTCTGGTCTGTGCAAATCAAACAGTTATCGATTTGTCTTTTTGTATTCCTTACACTCGTCTCACCTTCAGCCCCGTTCCCAGCAACACGTGCCTTTCAGACGAGGCGGATCCTTCGGCGACAAACACGCAGATGTTTAATAGATAATCACTGTGCAATCACAACATTGGCGGCAAACTATTTGCAATTTCCAGTCCGAGGTAAATACTAGCTAAATCAGAATGGTGACGCGAGACTGCATTCTTATCTACGTTGCCTTATTATCTCCGTCAGCTCAGTTAATGACTAGATTAGCCCAGCTATGAACCCAGAGCGAAGGCCCGCTGTAAGGCTCACGCTCGTCTCCCTCGAGACTCCACTGTAGATCTTATTTTCTCCTAATGAAGACGTGATTCTGGCATTTGGCTGAAGGTTGGTGCGTGGAGACCAGGCTGATCCACTTAAAGAGCGCTGCCCAATGTAAATCAGATAATCTGCAGCTATCAGCTAACCGCAAATGAGCCTATTCCAACATCTGGGTCCACTGGGAGTCTAACTTATTAGTGTCTGCCGAGTGCTAGTTCCAAGAAGGCGACGTGGAATCAGCCTTATGAGGAACCAGTCTGTAAGACCTTCCGAGGAGATCGCAAGAGCTTTTGTAGAACGTTTTGTAGAGTCAAACGTTTGCTGAAATGAAGTGTTCAGAAATGAACCTTTATTGATTTACGTGATTAAGCAGATAACACTCCATAGTCTTAAACTACATTTTTTATTATTTATAAATAAATATATTATTATTTATCATAAAAGAGCATGTGTGTGTGTGTGTGTGTGTGTGTGTATATTTCTTTTTTTTATTACAAATATTTATTAATTTAAATGTATGTAAATGATGAATAAATTACTAGGATTTGGCAAAATGCATTGAGTAAAAAGACAAACTAAAAATGAATTAAAAATACAAAGATTTAAGTATGTGTGTTTATTTGACAAATTTGAAACATTTGCATTTATATTAATAATAATTATACTACTACTACTACTAAAATAATATTAATTATTATTATTATTATTATTATTATTATTATTATTATTATTATTATTATTATTATTATTATCATCATGTTGATGGAAATCAGTTGTTAAATGAATGTGCTCAATGCATGTGGTCAAATGAGTTAAATATATGTTACATTAAATACAGAATTTTACATCAACTATAGTCTAATTAGTTACATACTTTTAAATAAAATAAAGTAAAGTTCATTTAAAGGCAATTTAAAATGAATTATTGCTATCATTAAGAAAAATATTTAAGTATGTGTTTATTTGATAAATCCATTTAAATTAGTTGCATATTCGTTTAATGAATTTAATTCAAAAATTATATATCCATAAACATAAATAAATAATGTCTATCAGTTAAATACTATTTACTTATAAGCATAATTATACAAATAATCAAAATTATTATTATTATTTATTATTATTATTATTATTATTATTATTATTATTATTATTATTATTATTGTTATATGTTTATTATTATTATTAGTAGTAGAAGTAGTATTAAGTAAAGAGTAAACAGCTTTGAAAATTAAATATTTAAATATTACATAGTTACATTCATTCAGTTTTAATCTGTTTATCTGAAACATCATTAACAGTTGCTATTTTATTTTATTTTTTTATTCATAAACTGCTTACTGATTCTGAATTGATGAACAACATTAACCACTACAACTGCTATTATTATAATTAATATTGTCAGGATCTGTAACAGCTGAATAAGGTTTATGTCTTTGAGTGAAAAAAACTCTCAGTCTCATTCTTTTGCTTGCTGTAATCGAGACGTCTCATAAATTGTTGAGTAATGCACTGCTCTTCAAAACCAACAAAGTGCTCTTCAAGAATCAGCAAAAGCATGCAGATCATTTCCTCATAAACAATAATGAATGTGGGTCATAAAGGAGAGCAGGTATATGCATACACAAACTCTTCACAGCTCGTGATACAGCTCGTCATGTTATACATTAAGACAGAGGTTTATATAAGAGATTCTCTTTCAGCAAGATAAAACTCAATCAAAGCCTTTGTTGACTAATAGCTGCGTGTGAGTGAATCCTCAATGTAAATGTGTCAGCTCAAGGTCAGCCACCAGGATTCTCTGTAATTGGCACCACTGAATAGCAGGCCTCATCAGGGAAGCAAGGCTTTATTTCCATAGAGACCGCTCATCTGTTGCTATAGTTTCAACACGACTTAGTGTCTCTTCTTAAGGCTGTGGAGAAAATACAGCCAGTATGCCTGAGGATATCTTCTGAAGACGACAAGAGAGAGAGAGAACAAAAAAAGGCAAATATGTTTGTTCTGTTGGAGATGGGGATAACACATATAGAGGTCTGAGACTTTCAAGGATTCAAAATTAATTCAATATAAATTTAAACAGAAAAACTAGATGAAATCAACATTTCATAAGTCAATAACAAAATCTGAGAAATTGTCAGTTCTCAAATGTCACTATTTCACAATCTTGGACTCGTGAGAACATTTTCAGTACCACAGCTAAAAAATAATAATAAAAAACAGATACCAAACACCAAACAGATATTTTATTAATTGCTTTCTTTATTTAAAACAGTTAATTTAGTTTGATAAAAGTGTATTTAAATATATATATATATATATATATATATATATATATATATATATATATATATATATATATATATATATATATATATATATATATATATATATATATAAGCTAAATTATTAATTAAATTATCTGTTCAAAACAATGATTTAAAATAAAATGGACATAGACCCCAAATTATTATAATAATATTAAAATTTATAAAGATCAAATAACCTAATTACAAGCAATATAATAAATAATATTAACAAAACAAAAAAATATTTTCAATATTATTTGTTTTAAAAACACTTTCAATAAAAAATGGAATGTAGCCCCTGAAATAAATAAATCATTAATAGTTTGCATTTTCTTTAAATAAATTAATTAATTTTTTAAAACAATAAATTAATAAAGTAATAAAGTAAAACATTTGATATATTACTGGCTGCCATCTATACAGCAGTCAACAGTCAGTAATAAAGACAGACTAAACAAACAAACAAACAGAATAAATAAGAAAAGTAGTCCCATATTAAACTAAAAAGCTAAAAGTTTTCAGTTTTGTGTGAATTTTAAAATTAGTAATTTAATCAGTCAGTAATAAAGACCAAACAAACAAACAAAAGCAAGCAAGCAAACAAACAAACAAAGCAAGCAAACAAACAAAGCAAACAAAGCAAGCAAGCAAGCAAACAAACAAACAAAGCAAGCAAGCAAAGCAAGCAAACAAACAAACAAAGCAAGCAAGCAAGCAAACAAACAAAGCAAGCAAGCAAAGCAAGCAAACAAACAAACAAACAAAGCAAGTAAGTAAGCAAACAAACAAAGCAAGCAAACAAACAAACAAAGCAAGCAAGCAAACAAAGCAAGTAAGTAAGCATTTGGATTTATAATGCAATGCCTAATTCACAGACCACATGTTGTATATATTTTTTAATTATGCTAAAACGATTGTGTAGACATTAAAGATATAGTATGTCCATCTAAATTCTGTATAAATCAATCAAACTCGTACAATTCTTTATTTAACAATTCACTTCAGCAGATGTACTGTGCCATGTCTCCAAATGTGGTAACTAAATGGAAATGGAAATCAATGCTTCATCATGAAATAATTAAAGTGGAACAAAGCCACAGGAGTTAAATGAGGACGTGATAGGTCAAACGCTCAATTGAGGAATAAAGATCATTGATATGCAGGTTTGTCAAACGCCTCATCATCTCGTCTGGTCACCTCCCACAAATTGCTGGAAAACACGGCGGTTGCTGTGTAATGGCCATAGGGGACACAGTCAAACAAATGGAGCACAAATGTCAAGCTGGGCGAACCCAACAATTAAATACTGAAATCATAATCAAAACATTGGTGATGAGCAAGTAGCACATATAGGGCGAGCCTGAAAATGTCACGTTATTTATGACCAAGTTCAAACGTTGACCTTGCCTTGATACAGGCAGATATAATTGCATTTGAGCTTTGTAAAGGAAATTGAAACTGATCTCTGTTGATGTTTTTAGACCACTGGGTGAAGTCTCATTACATGGCTATTATAATTCAGAAGGAGAGCAGGCTTAGAAGAGTGTTTGAGAGATTAGTTAATGACACCCAGCACTTCGGACCGCACTGATCCATAATAAACTGACTGAACAGAAATCTGGAGCCATTAATGATGCTGATGTGCCCATTTCCCCAAGGCCATGTCTGGCATGGAAGGATTTCCCTTCGGAAAATATTAAAATAAATAAATGAATTTATTAAACACTGCACAGTTACAACACTACTTTCATTTCAGAAGATAAAAGTGTACTACATCAAATAGAGTGTAATTTAATGAAATATAACCATAATTTTTGGATTTAAGTTACATTGATGAGGATATGAATTGAGCAACTACAGAATTGTTTAAGGGGTTGTGGTTACTATATCCCTGCAATTCTTACAAAATAAGCTTGGTATCCTGCCACTCACTCAGACTAACTTTACAGAATTGGAAATTGCCATAGAGTATTATTTACAGAAAAATGCACTCATGAAGTAATAAAAATGATTGTGAATTATTATTCTAATGTGGTTTAGAATAAATTATGTATTACTGTGTGTGTGTGTGTGTGTGTGTGTGTGTTTAAAGATAAAAGACAAAGACTATAGTGGTATTTAGTATTATTTATATATAATTATAGTATTTATTCATATTTTAATTAGCTTTTATTTTTATATTTTCATTTATTGTTTAAGTAGTAGTAGCCATGTTGTGCTTTTGAAAGTTTTGTTTTATATTTCTATTTTATTTTATTTCAGTTTTAATTCTTGTAGTACTTCAACAAACTTTATTTAAACTTTATTATTATTATTATTATTATTATTATTATTATTATTTATAAGATAGTTTATAAGGTAACATTTAAGTTATACTATGTGTACTATTTCAGCTAATTAAAAAAATTATATATATATATATATATATATATATATATATATATATATATATATATATAATATATATATATATATATATATATATATATATATATATATATATAGCCTGTTTTATTAACAATAACAACACTGAAAGACCGTGAATCTAAGATAAAGCAATGCTTCTAGCAAGTTAAATGAAAGGAGAAAACCCTCATTGAAAGCAATCACAAGTGATTATGTTGGTGTAGGTGAACACAATAGCTCCTGACACCAAGTTCATAACTTCCATTACTTTTAGGAGTGCTCTTAGGAGTGCTGAATTTTCCAAGAATCTGCTAAAACTATCCAAACATACAAAAAAAATACTGCTTGGACTGAAAGAGTGAAAGTTTGTTCGATAAAATGACAGATGGCAGCGGCAAGGTAGGATTGGTCAGTAATGATTTTAAGGTGGGGTTTATGTTAAAGGGGGGGTGAAATGCTATTTCATGCATACTGAGTTTTTTACACTGTTAAAGAGTTGGATTCCCATGCTAAACATGAACAAAGTTTCAAAAATTAAGTTGTATGATTGAAGGAGTATTTCTGTTCCAAAAATACTACTTCCGGTTTGTCACAAGTTTCGGAAAGTTTTTTTCGAGTATGGCTCTGTGTGACGTTAGATGGAGCGGAATTTCCTTATATGGGTCCTTAGGGCGCGTCTGCCGGAAAGAGTGCGCGCTCCGTATAGCAGAGCACTGAGAGCACAACAGACATTCACTGATCAGAGCGAGAGCATCGCGAAATGTCACAAAAGGAGTGTGTTTTTGGTTGCCAGGGCAAGACAACCCTGCACAGATTACCTAAAGAGAAACAGCATTAAGGGACCAGTGGATGGAGTTTATTTTTACAGAGCATCAACGGAGTTGTGTAAGTGTTTGTGTTTGTTCCCCTGTATTTCGAAGATGCTTGTTTTACAAACAAGGCCCAGTTTGACGACGGATTTGCACATCGTTTATTTCTTAAGGATAATGCAGTCCCAACGAAAAAGGGTCACAGTCGTGTGTTGGAACCGCATGCGGTGTGTGAAACGGCTTCAAATATCTCTGTGTTGTTAACTTAGCTGTCGGCGTGTAAGCACATCAAGTAAACAACATGCGATGTTGTCATCAAACTGCAATGAGTAAAACTGCTTCAAATATCTCTTTGTTGTTAACTTAGCTATCGGCGCGTAAGCACATCAAGTAAACAACATGCGATGTTGTCATCAAACTGCACTTTCCACATGTACAGCTTAAAAAAAAAAAAAAACGACAAAGTGGAACTTAATCATTTAACAAAACCGCTAAGCAAATATATATACACGGTTTCAGTACATACCACATAGAGCCGCTGTTGTTGCTGCTGCTCTTGTTAAATTTCAGCCTCTGGATCATAAATATACGCTGAATCTGACTGTTAGCAATGGTTTGTTTTGGTTGGTTTTGTCCTCAGGTAATGTCACAGCTTCCAAACGCTATCAGCGCAAAAGCCTACTGGCTCTCGTGATTCTTTAGCTCCGCCCACACGTCACGCCTACAGACGCTCGTGTTTTTCCGGAAAAAATCGGTACAGACTATCTTTCTCTTATGAATATAATAAAACTAAAGACTTTTTGGAGTTATGAAGGATGCAGTACTACTCTATAGGTACTCAAGATTAACAGGATATTGAGTGAAAACGAGCATTTCACCCCCCCTTTAAACAACTGCTATATTGTATAACTGCTATATATGTACTTCCACAGTAAATAGCATCAAGCTACTTGCCTTTTTTGTAAATAAAATAATAACTTATTTCAGTGGAAAAGCCCTGTGATTCCTGAGTCCTGCGTGCTGTCTAAACGTTGACCCCGTCGCCTACGTATGTTTCCCTCGAAGTTAATAAAGACTGTTAAATCCTGTTTCTATTTATTCCTCAATTCTCACCGTAGGCTCACAGTGACATAAGCATTCCCTGATGCCTTTATGCGACTCATTCATCATCTGCCGATTTTAATTTCAATACTTGTGAGTTGTTATTAGTCATGTACCTCAGGGTGTATATTATGCCAGACGGTTAATGTTTACTTCATTATAATTGTTTTGTGCATTACCCTAATGGTATTATGCATTTGTTTATAATTACCAAATGTAAGATATGCTGTACAGTACAGTAGAACAAATGCCACACATGCAGTCAATGCACTTTTACTGCCAAATGTGGACAGTTTTTAACAGTACATTTCCCAGCATTTTTGTCTTTCAACATTATACAAATAATGCATGTGATAAAAAAAGTCTACGTTTTACATAACAGGCAAAAAAGCAATCCCATAATTGCCTGCATCGCTTGCCTCGGCACTTAAACACAAACAGAATAAGGTGTGTGTGTGTGTTTTCTTGAACCGGTAATGTTTTCAAATAGGTTTAGTTGCTATGGTGAAGGGAAGGTGACGAGAGGAGATAAAAGAAAGAAAAAAAGAGAACTAATGCCATTTCAGTAGCATTTCCTTTGAGTGATGTGTGTTGTAATGGGGCGGTAATCGAAGAGGCCAGCTCTGAATCAATAGCCAAGCAGAGCGTGCGGCATGAATCAGCCAAATCATCCTTTATGACACGGCCACCAGTCTTCATAATGAACGAGCAGCGATCCCTAAATTGGCAAATGATTTCGGCTGTTACGGATCCAGAGTACGCCCGCAGTTTATGAAAGTACGGAACATACACAAAGAGGCTAAATTAATAGGAAAAAGAAACAGAAACCACAAAATAAACCCCCAGACGAGGGCCTACTTTCTGTGATGAAGAGCAGATGGGATTGTATAGTACTGAAAATCTAGCACAGACTGCTGGTGGGTCAAATTAAGCCTATGTAAACAGCATTTGTCTTTCTGTTTAAACGATGAGCTCCGAAATCGCATTGCGTTGTTCTGATGAAGTTTAATGCAGTTAGCTCCTGTTCTGTGAGCTCTTCCATCCAAAACTGCCTTCTGTTGGTGTCATGTGTTCCTCCAAAACTAGTCGGGAACAGGTGGCTGTTGTTAAAATGGCATCTCGTCCTCTCTGATCTGCAGATACCAATCAGAAGATAAATTAAAACAGACTACGAGCGCAGTGAGAATCCAACCATCTGCTATTGGTCAGTTTTGCCATCCCTTCTTTGATTGGTCAGATCTGGGTTTGGTTAACCGGTTGCCAAGGAGAGAAAAACAGGCTGTTAGATGTTAATCGATCTCTTTTTTTTTTGTGCATGCAATTATTATTATTTTGTGACTTTAGAGAGTTTTACATTATGTAAATTACTTTAATAGTATGCTAAATATAATATTAGCGACCAATCACAATCAATGTCAGAGTGAATGCGCCATACAGTAGCTCCCAACCAATCAAGTTAAAATGTGAATGTATGCAAATAGCATGTAGATTTCTCCTGAATATGTTCATATACTGTTATTTATCAATCTCCCAAGGGCATCAAGGAGGCTGATTTCTCTGTCATCTGTATAACAGGGAGATTTCTGAGCCTGCACAGCTTATAAACCAGAACTTGAAGACTGAAGGTATCTAATTAAGACAAGAAGCAAGAATCTTCAAACTTAGATCTAAATTGGTAGTTTCATTGGGCCAGTGACCCCAGGTTGGACTTCCACTCAAGCGTGAGGGGGGTAGAGAATGAGACAGAGCACCTCTTTTTTTCCCCCTTCAGATATAATTGGGAAGATAATTCGCCACACTTGCCAGTCCACTTTGCCTTGCCTGGGTAATTGCTCCACATTAGTCATCTGCTCAGGAATATAACTAGGTTTATACATTTGCAGGACACCTATATCATTTTTTCTTTTTTTTTCATCATATGAGTTTGGGCCTGAGTATTTTACATTTACATTTACATTTATCCATTGAGCAGGCGCTTTTATCGAAAGCGACTTACAAATGAGGATAATGGAAGCAATCAAAAACAACAAAAAGAGCAATGATATATAAGTGCTATAACAAGTCTCAGTTAGCTTAACACAGTACACGTAGCAAAGGCTTTTACATAATATAATAAATAAAAAGAAAACAGACTGAATAGAAAAAGAATAGAGCAAGCTAGTGTTAGAGGTCTCATAGAGGTCTATATATACTGTATACACACACACACACACACACACACACACACACACACACACGCACACAAACATTTGCATAATAAATGAAAATAAAATAGAATACAATAAGATTAGAAAGGTCGTTTTTTTAAGAATAGAAATAGAATAGTGAGTGTTAAAGTTAGAGGGTCAAATAAAGATGGAAGAGATGGGTTTTAAGCCGATTCTTGAAGGCTGCTCAGATTGAGTTGGGGAGGTCGTTCCACCAGGAGGGAACATTTAATTTAAAAGTCTGTAAAAGAGACTTTGTGCTTCTTTGGGATGGCACAATCAAGCGATGTTCACTTGCAGAACACAAGCTTCTAGAGGGTACATGATTCTGAATTAATACATTTAGGTAAATGGGCGCAGAGCCAGTGGTGGTTTTGTAGGCAAACATCAATCAATGCCTTGAATTTTATGCGAGCAGCTATTGGTAGCCAGTGCAAATTGATAAACAGAGGTGTGATGTGTATAATTTGCGGTTCATTAAAAACGTATCTTGCTGCCGCATTCTGGATTAATTGTAAAGGCTTGATAGAGATGGCTGCCAAGAGGGCATTGCAATAGTCCAGCCTGGACAGAACAAGAGCTTGAACAAGGAGGTGTGCAGCATGTTCCAAAAGAAAGGGCTTGATCTACAGTCAGCTGATCATCAATCATAACTCATAGGCTTCTGGCTGTTTTTGAAGGAGTTATGGTTGATGTGCCTAACTTGATACATTTTTGGTAGACGAATCACCGATTAAAGACTGAAATGAGCAGATGGTTTTTAGCGAATCAAAAAACAGGACAACCAGTGCACTCTAATTCACATGCAAATGACTGGTTCTTTTAACGTTTCATTCACAAAGACTCAAACTCAGAAGTTATCTTTTGAACCAGTCTGATGAGCTTATTGAATCTATCAAAGCATGCTAAATATCACATGACACTCAAGGCTGCTGAATATTCAGATTTTCCACCATTACACTGTTACACTGTAAAACATATTTTAAAATAGAAAATAGTTTTTAAAGAGAAAAAAAGTTTGAATATATATATATATATATATATATATATATATATATATATATATATATATATATATATACTAGAATATGTCAATGTATAAAAAATTAAATAAATAACTGGAATATGCTCAAGCAGAAATTGCAGCACGTTTTCATGTGACGTGAATATGTACGCGAATACGTACCAATAAGTACATATCACTGCAGTTTTCAAAGTGTAATTTTCGAATAGTTGTTTGAAGAATACCAGTTTATGACTTCAAAACAATGTTAATATGCTGGGAGGTTTGAAAACTGATGCTTTTGAACATTAACATAGCACATATCCAGCTTCATATTAATGTGTTTTCAGAGGTGGTAGGATTGTTTGATAGCTCACAAAGTAAGGAGACCGACTTCAGAGGCGAGGAGCTCTGGTTTGAATTCTCTTATAACCACGGTTCAACAAAGCAGTTCCAAATCTATGTGTAAAGAAGCTGAAATAGCACGGTTGTATCAACAAATGCATTTTTTCATCAGTTTTGCATTTGTCAACACTATTGGTTTGGTTTAGGGTTGGGTTTGTATACTTCCAACACGATAGAGCATAAACTTTTAGCGATAGTACCCAGACATTTGAATTCTGAACCGCCACAATAGGTACCAGAAGCAACATAATAAAAACACAGCAATACATACCTAGATAAATGTAATAAAAACATTCAGCGGTTCACGTATTGAAACCGTGTTTCAATGCCACTCAGCGGACATTTCTCTTTGAAACTTCTGTGAAACCTTCAGTAAGTTACGTAAAACTGGTGTAAAACTGGGTTGGAATCAAAATCAGAGTTGAATTGAATCCAGTGCCTGTGAATTAGAATCAAGCTGGGAAATCTATATCAAAACTTAGCACTAAAAATGACCTGCAACCTCAATTTAACGGAAATAATAACATTTATCAACTGCATCTGTTATATTAGATAGACTTGGAACATTTTTCTTTCACACATACAGTACAAACACATACAGTGCCACATTTGTAAACACACATTTAGGCTTTCTTGCCTCACTAATGACTTCCTAAAGAGCAAGAGCCTCGCTGAAAGATTTACAAATGAGATCTCTCTTCATGTCCCCATCACCGCTCTTTATCTATCCATCAAAAGCTCTGTCTGCCCCCCTCCCCTCCATTTACACAGCTTCCACGTTCTAGCAGACTAATCTTAAACTAAATGTGTGTGAAAAATGAATCACAGGTGTCATCTTGGAGCTTAAGAACCATATATTTCTCATCTAGAGTATGGTTTCATCAACAGATCACACTGATGCCATAAATATGTCTAACTGCAGCTCACATTATACCACCTGCTAATAATTCACACCTCAGGATGGAGAGAGATGTATTAGTTATGCCTCTACATCACTTACATACTGCTTTTGTGTGGTGTAAAACAGTCCTCAGAGTTTTGCGTAAGAATGGTTCACAAGGAAGATGATGCTTATCTTGTGATGTAAATCTCCCCACAACTGCAGCCGAGCCCTATCCGTCCTCAGCAGCAGGAGCTCTCGGCTGAAACACTAAAACAGCGCTGCATCTGAATCATGAGCTCAAACATTGGCCCTAGCAGGTCAAAACCAAGAGCTCTTACCTGTCAAGACAAAAGAGAAAGAAGAAAAACACATCAGACACATCATCACTTAAACTTACTATTTTGCTTCAAACTAGGGTTGTATCATTGTCAACATTGATTAACGAAAACTGAGGCTGTCAATAGATTGAAATAATCCAATTTCAATCATTTACAATTAATCTCTTATAAACTTAATTCTACCAATCATCATGTTATTTTCTGCATAACATTTTTTTTAAACTGCTTTTATAAAAATACATTACAATAAAATCAGTAATATAGAAAATAAATAAATAAATATTAAAACACGAAACACTAAAATATTTCTTAAAACACTTAGAAAATGTCATGTGTCCTAGAGAAAGGTGTACAAATATGAGTGCAAATTTAAATTACATAATAACAATAAATCTTTTATATATCCATTTATACAATCAGAATCAAGTGAGTGTTAAAGTTAGAGGGTCAAAAAAAGATGGAAGAGATGTGTTTTAAGCCGATTCTTGAAGATGGCTAAGGACTCAGCTGCTCGGATTGAGTTCCACCAGAAGGGAACATTTAACATTTATTTAATTTAAAGTACAAAATAATTAAATAAAATATCACATATTTAAAATAAAACAAATATGACAAAATTATATATATATATATTAGGGCTGTCAAATGATTAAAATTTTTAATCAAATTAATCAGAATTTTCAGTGGATTAATCAGGATTAATCACTATTTGCAATTACACCTGAATCCTCACCATTTTTTTTCTGACATGCATACCAAAAGATAAATAACAGGACACAGATACATAATTTTTTTTCTGAATTTCAAAAATGTTACATTTACTTAGATCAAATTTACCTGAGCACTATATCAAGCCATGCCGTTTAACTATAGATAGTGTAAGAGTTTTAGGTGAACCAGTGGTTAAATATAGCCACATATCTATGAAATTATGCATTGAGAAACTCGAAAGAATGAACTCAGAAACACAAACATGCGCCCTCTGCACTCTGGGCACTCTTGTTTTTGGGAGGTGTTCATTTGTTCTGCCACAATACTTTAGGATCGATATTTTCACGTTCTGAAGGCTTCAAGTGCCAGTAAAACCAAGTAAAAATGCATATGCTTTTCCAAACAGCTTTAATTTTCGCTGCATTGTAGGCGTTCTGCGCATCCGCAGTGTGAAACACAGGACGCTATAACAGGAAGAAGCTCCAGCGTATCAACTACCAAAGTCGTCTCTGTTTATCGAGCTAACTGGGGTAAAACCTTAAGCTTCTTCGGGGTTTTCGTTGCGGCGCTCGCTGCTGTTTTTTACTATCTTGAGAATTCAGAGATTGACGAGACTTTCCTGACCTGAATAATTTGTCACACTGCGAATGTGGTGAAATGCATAAAAAAATTTGACGTAATTAACAACAAACAACTAATTAACGTCATTAACGAGCTATTTTTGACAGCCCTAATATATATATATATATATATATATATATATATATATATATATATATATAATATTATTTTATTTTTTTACTGTAATAGCGTATTAAAGATCTCAAGTAAAACTGATCAGGATTATATTTTAAAAAAATACAGAATGAACTAGTTATAATATTAAATTTGGTCAATGCATTAAATAAACTCATAGCTGCTTTAACTTTTGTTTTTCTCACCAGCGGCAGATGATTTATTTTTTTTTATTTTTTTTTACATCAACTAATTCAGAAGTAACCATTTTAATCAGTGCAATACTTCACTTAATGCAATTATGCACTCTTATATACCACAAACTGTACGGAAAAATTGTTGTCCACCACTTTGGAGTCGTCAAGGTCAGGTGTACTAAATCATACTGATTTATGGGTACAACCCTGCTACAAACAGAGACTTGGATTTTGAGTAAACAGTGTAAAAAAATAAAATAAATAAATAAATAGATAAATAAATAAATAAATAAATAAATAAATAAATAAATAAATAAATAAATTCCACTGTCAAAAATACATTTATGCTAAATGCTTTAGCTGTTTGCATATCAATATTTCCATTGTCTGTGTATGTGTGTGCATGAGTAGCATAGCAAACACACACTGTGCTCTCTTGGGCCACTTTAGCCCTCAGGACAGCTCTCATTTCGCACTCCTGCTGCGGTCACTCCGTGGAAATGGTGAATAATGACCCTGAATTGTGTGCCGTTATCACAAAAACCTCCCCTTTTCTGCATGATTACAGACCAGCTGTTCCCTTCACCCCACCAGCAGACATTTAAAAAAGCGTGCGGACCCTTAATGAACAGAAACTGTCACAGCAGCCCGCGCATCTAAAGAGCATGCTAACCCTACGGCTGCACAACAATCCTCAACGCCAGGCTGTCAGAACGCCTGAGGCCTTTACTTTTTCTCGATACAATACAATACAATACAATACAATACATAATATCAAATTAAAGCTTCGTAGGGCGAATGTTAGCCACACTTATCAGGACTTGGCATGCCAGCTACTGGGAAGCCTCGGGATGGGAGGAAACTTATGGCATGCATTATTAATGTGCTCATAACTGCCACCCAAAGCCACGGAGAGGGTCTGGTCTTCTGCTGAGCTGATGATTTAAAGCTCTACCTTCTGTCCCTGTACTGGAATTTACCATTTTAATCCATAAAGCAACACCAATAAAGGCAAAGTGGGAGCCTGCTTTTTATTACTTAGATCTATACATTTCCCCATCAAATGTACAGTATTTATTTTCATTAGTTGCATTAAGTGTGATGATGGGTTATAAATAATAATAATAATAATAATAATAATAATAATAAGGAGGAGGAGGAAAACATGTTTATGACATCATAGTCATGATACACATGATGATGCAAAAAAAAATATTGAAAATATAATATATTATACAAATAAACATTTTTAAAAAGACAAACTGTATATTCACAACACAATTATGTTATGGTTATGTCTTCATAGCTATGATTAAATTGGTGATGGATTATTAAACAATCATTAAAAGCAGATATATCACAGGATTTTATTTTCCCTTCCTCATTTGAATTAAAGGAGCCTGATATATCATAGAATATATTATAATACATAATTTATAAAAGACAAACTGTACAGACACAGCACAAGTATACCCATAATTATATATTGTTACGGTTATGACATGATGGCCATGAATCAATTCACATATAACTGTCAATGTTTATATATAAATGCTTAGAATGACGTTCTTCATAACTGAAGACATGAATTTGTCATAATGCACAGATTATGAGTTAATATGAAAAAAAGTGCAACTATGTATAAATTATGAAAAAAAAAAAAAAAAACGATCAGATTCATTAAAAAAAATCTGAATCCCATGGTAGCGAAAACAGTGGGTCTAATTTTAAGCGTCAGAGAGAGGGTGGAACACAGTCAAGTAAAACTAAACCACAATGTTTTGGAACCAGCTAATATGATAAACGGCCTTCAGGGAAAATAATAAAATGCTACTAAAAGTGTAGCATATGGCCTCTTTAAAACTACAGAAAGCATTTTGGCTGTTTGCAATATTAAAAAAAGAAAGAGGGACAGCTTGTTTTTTTTAATGGAGAGGAAACTCTGGAGTTTGTGCACGGCATGCTTCTCTTGGCTTTACGAAAAGCTTTGGGTATATCGATCAAGGGTTGTTTTTGGATGTTTGGGAGCAGGCTGTGAGGAGCGTATGAAAGGTTATGTGTTGGAGAAGGTCTCGGCACTAGACTGGAGCTGCAGGTTTATTTAACTGTGCTGTTCTGAATGCTAAAACCGGAGGGGAGGCGGCAGTATTCCTGCTGCCACTATCAGTGCTGTCAGGCCCAAGGCACTGCTGGAATGCTCACAGTGTCTGTGCCTCACAAGCACATGACTGCATGCATATAAACATGATAGCTGAAACTCAAGAACTTCAAGAGTTTATGTGCAATTCTGTCCCATGTCTTCACAAGTATTGCAGCAAAATCATGTGAAAGCACTGCGATGAACACTAAACCTTTAGAGATTTCTGCATGTTCTAAAGAAAATGTGAATAATATCTGCCTGTGCAAAACTTGCTGCCACAAACGGTGCCATGGTGGTTACCAGAGCATTACTAGAAGGCAGGGTTATTCAAATCTTACCCTGCAGGGCCAGTGCACTGCAGAGTTTAGCTCCAACCCTAATCAAACACACCTGAGCCTGTTAATCAATGTGTTTGGGATCATATTTAAGGCAACTTATCAGTTATCGCTACCATTAAAATTATTGTTGTTTACTCAGCCTCATCAGTGCATCTCTAAAAATACATAAAGAGCAACAGTAAAAGTGTTTATTCATTTGTACTTCTTTAAACACAAAATATAAGTGGTTCAAAATACATGTAATTTAACATTATTTTTATGAATCGACAAGTAAACCTTCTGTGTGCAATTTTTTCTTTTCCATGTCAGTCGATGCACGTTTACGACAGTACCACGCCATATGCACGTGATACTGCTGACGCAACAGCTGTCATTCTGATGTAGAACCTGGATGTTTCACGGCTTGTTTACTAGCAGAGAATGCAGAATGCACACACATATGCTGTGATACTGTCTGGAATAGCAGCGAAGACTGACATGGAAGAGAATAAACTGTTGAGTAACTGTTGTTGTTGTTTTTGGGTGGACTAAACCTTTAAAATGAATTCATCAGTGTTAACTGTACAGGGCACCTCTTTGAAAACGTGAATGAAATAGCATATATATGCAACCTTGACCTATATGAAAAATCTTCACATAAACATTCACATCGGTCCCCAAGGGCACATACATGTGAAGTGGACATTCAGCCTCTATCTCAACTGATAAACAGAACCTTTTGGATCCTTCACAGGAGGATGGACAATTACTGTGGCCGGAGACTAAAGGGGGCAATTCATCAGTGTTTGTAGACGAATGAGGGCAAATTGATTTGGGGTGGGGGGTTGTTGATTAATCTAAGGCCATCCCTTGTTAAGAGTCAGATCAGAAAGCACATCAGCCTCCAACAATGTGCCCCGTTGAATGACTCGGCCTTCCACTCTTATTGGTCGAGACAGATAATTAAGTTGTCACCCTGGGGCATCAGTTTCGGGATGCTGGGAGAATGACACAGCAGGGACTCTTGCTCTCCATTCATATAGTTGATGTGGCCTTTTCAAACCCTCTCTCTTTCTTTCTCTCTCAATGGCAGTGTGAAAGCTTCTGAAAGGCTGAATGAAGACAGTGACAGTAATAAGTGCAGGATATGTGCTGCTGATAACTTGCTCCTTGGCTAGTTTGCCAATAAATCAAATCTAACAGTTCTGCAAGTGATAAAGTGTGTTAAGTTTCATATTAGCTGTTGTTCTGTGCAGTCACACTTCTTGCCAGTATGGATTTTGTGATTAATTCTGGCATTTTTCAGCATCTTTCTCCTTTTAAAGGTATCAAAAATATTAAATTATTTTACTATACGAATTTTACTGTACCATTGATTGATTCTTTTTTTATGCCCTGTAATAAGCATGAAATAGATTTAATAACTAAGCTAATGGACAGATTTATCTTGGTATTACAGACCCTTTTTCTGTAAGAGATTTCTGGGGTGCTTGTCGTTCTGCATCGCCCCCTATGGCTCAGTTTGGGCACCGCATGATATTTACATGCTGGCAAAGCACACTAGGCAATAAGCCAAAATAAGTCTTGTGCTTACCATGATGTGTAACAGCCTTTAGGTATTAGAGCACTTTATCTGCGAGTCCTCAAGTGACAGATGTAACTGTGAAGTACTGAGTGAAGGACATTTTGAGAACTGAAATCACTTTCTTATAAAGACTGGACTCAAAAGATGTAGCTGTGAGAAAAAAAAAAAAAAAAAAAACAACTCCTACCAACAATATGAAGAGGTCTGCAAGCTATAATCTCAGAAGTGGCCTTAACAGCTTGAAATCAACAGCAGCAGTATATAATGTGTGTGCATGTGTGTGTGTGTGTGCGTGTATGTGTGTGTGTGTGTGCATGTGCACTCAATCCAAAAGATCAGATCCTGTGTCTAGACAAAAATATATGGACAGCGTAACATGGCATCCATTTGTTCTTGCTGAACATGCAGAATGATTAGAGAAATGACAGAAGAAAAAAAAAAGAATTCTCTTAAGTGGTTTCTCTTTCTGCAGATGTGGTTGCCATGACGATAGTGGGGGTGAAAAGTAAGGGAGGTTAGTGTCTGCGTAGGGGAGATGTTGGGAGGGAGTGTAGGTGCGATTGGCAAGGCGTTATGAACGCAATTTCTGCACCTGTTTTAAATGATAACACACATGGACCAGACACACAAACCTGCACAGTCTCACACATATTCTGGCACAGGAAAACAGTTAAATCTGATGTAGTGCCTTCACAGCTATTCCCACCTGCCTCTGAACTCCATAGATTTCACAACCAACCTATCATCTTAGCCGAAGGACGCTGGATTTGTTATTGATGGAAAATGGGGGGAAAGTCATTAAATATATACACTGAGTGGTAAATAAGTCCCAGTTCAATCTCACAATAACTGTGAAATACATTAAACTACAAATTGTGTTGTTGTTTTTTGTTACTGTTATTCATGTTATACTATAATTGAGACAAGATTATGAAAGACAAGTAGGTGTGGGGATGAGAGAAGAGTAGAGACAAGATGATGAGAAGAAATGAGACAAGACTATGAAAGTTGAGACAGACAAGAGGACAGACATGAATAAAATATTGAGGAAAGAGACAATGAGGGGAGAAAGATGATGAAAATAAAACAAGAGGAGAGAGGAAAGGACAGAAGACACAACATGACACAGCAGACATGGGAGAAAAGGATAAGGAGAGAAGAACAGAAAAGGCATTATATGTCAAAGAGGAAAGAGGAGAAGAAAAGAATTGAGTGGCGAGAGATAAGAAACACAGCTAGATGAGGAGACAAGGAGACAAGAGGAGAGACAGAAAGAAAAAGTTGAGGCAGAAGAGGAGACCAGCAAGAGACAAGATGGTAAGAGAACAGACAAAATAATGATAGAAGCAAACATACAGGACAAGACAAAGACAAGAAGAGACAAGAGAAAAGATGTAGATAAAACGTTGAGTAAAGAGAAGAGACAACAAGAAGTGCAGGAAGATGAGACAAACAAGAGGAGACAGAAGAGAGGAGGAGGCAAGATGAGAGAGAGGCATGGATGAAAAAAGTTGAGGCAGAAGAGCAGAAAATAAGAAGCAACGGGAAGATAAGAAAAGAGAAGAGGTGATAAAGACAGGAAAGGAGAGAAGATGATAAGACGATATAACACTAGACAACAGTAGACTACAGGAGAGACATGGATGGAAATGTTGAGGTAGAAGAGGAGACCTTGAAGAGACAATATTAGAGAAGAGAGGAGACCATATCAGAGGACTTGACAGGAGACAAGACAAAGAAAGATGAGACAGGTAGAGACATGAAGATGAGAAGACAAAATGAGAAGAGACGAGAACCGTGGAAGAGAACGTTAAAGTAGGAGAGCAGAAAACAAGAGAGGAGCAAAAAGAGATAAGACTAGAAGAGACATGGATGAAAAGTTGAGCAAAGAAAATAAATGAGATGAGAGAAGAGAAGAGAAGAGAAGAGAAGAGAAGAGAAGAGAAGAGAAGAGGGGAAAAGAATAGAAAGAAAGAAAGAAAGAAAGAAAGAAATGACAATGAGGAGAGAAGAATCTAGAAGAGATGACAAGATGACAGAGATGAGACAAAATGAAGATCCAAAAAAAGATTTCAAGAAATGAGAGGACACAAGGATATTTTTTATACAAACTCATTTGCCCATAAAAAAGTTTTGACCAATGAATTTAAATAATTTCCCCCTTATATTGAGAGATTATTCAGCAGTTGGGGGTTCAGTGACTTTCTCAAGGTCACCTCAGTTATGCTATTGAAGGTGTACATATACTCCCCCCACCTACGACCCCAGCCGGTACGAAAACTTGAACCCACAACCTTTCAGTTACGAGTCCAACTCTCTAACCACTAGGCTACGACTTCCCCTTAAAGTGTACAACTTGTGGTCTGTGTGTGGTGATGAAATAGTATTTACATGTGTCCGCATACACACATAAACCTAGAGACTTATTAGAACATATGTATCACCAAAGCCCTGAGTCAAAAGAGCTTTTGCAGCTGATCAATGTGCCAAAGAGTTTGTCCCTCAATAGCTGGGAAAGCAATTATTCCAAGTAAAAAGTAGCATTACTGAAATATTCACCTATTAGTTGCAAAATACAACACTGTGTTTTACACAGACCACATGGAATTGATCCTCCGTAACTCCTTTCATTAACTGGAAACAATACGTGCGAGATGAGCAAAAAACAGCCTCTCTCTTCTCATCTTACACAGCTGAATTTAAAGCCTGCCACCTGTAAGGGAAACAGGTCAATTTAGCTCAAAGGGAATCATTTAAGATTTTAAAGGGAATTTGAACAGAATCACTGTTTCACGGCTGTTCACGGAGACGCGCCTGCGGTTCAGTGAACGAGCCGTTTAACATCAAATCTGCGCTGGATACTAATATCCAAACTATAGTGAAAACACTATCAATTAGCACAGTAACAAGATCGGCAGTTTAAGACATTAACTTGTAAGCACAAAACACAAGATACTTCTCTTTTCAATATGAATAAGGCTTTATTAGATAAATCTAAGACATATAAACTAATCTAACATAAACGCACGCACACACACATTCACACAAGTTGCAGGAAGGTCAAAAGTTAGGGAAGGATGAGTTTAAGAGAATGGAAATATGGAAATCCCAAGTTAACAGCAATACGTTAAATTGCATAAACATGAACAACCATCAATCACGTAATTAGCGCTCGCATTGAGTTCCTCAATGAGGTTAAAATGATATTAGATACACCAGTAAAGGTCACAGTCTGGAGGTAAAGTTACTTGCATCTCCTGTGAAGAAGGAGCCTCGGTGAAAGGGCTATCCTGAGGTCGTTGATTGGCTGGAAGTTCAGTCTCTGAAGTGACGTCTTGGGAAGCCCGTGGTTGTTGGGCGTTGGCTGAAAGTGCAGAGTCGTGTTCGCTGGTTGAAGTTGAATGGACGTTACAAAACTTAACTCAGAACACGAAACTCTCAAACGGAAAAGAAAAGAAATAAAGTTTGACGAGACTAGGTTGTGTTCCTTCTCATAGTAGCAGCAGGCAGGCACGCTGGAACCGCGCTCAAAGAACAATGATGACTACCGCATGGCTAGATGCTACAAGCTAAAGCTAGGTAGCAAAGCTACAAGCTAAAAGCTAAGAGCAGGCATGACTGATAGCACGAGCAAGGCTGGAACTAAAAGCCGACATGGCTAATAGCAGCAGCTAGACTAGAACTAAAAAGCAGACTAAAAGCCGACATGGCTAATAGCAGCAGGCAGACTAGAACTAAAAGCAAGGCATGACTAAAAAAAAAATTTCATGGGATCCAAAGTATTTAAAACTTCCTTGTTGGCCACCCCTCAAATGTTGCCTTGACCAATCAGATATGTTCTTGGGGTGGGTATCATAAATCATTTGTTTATCTTACCAAGCATGTGGTTCTTGCCTCACAGGGTCTAATTTTGGACATGATTCCTATAACATGATTATGATATATTTTACAAATAAATGATTGTCAGGACAATATCAAGCAAGAAAATGCGATTATTTGAATACTAGACATGACTAGGTATCCTATAGTTATCAAAAGACATACACAATAAGTGATTATACATGATAGTCAAATGTGTGGGTTACACGTAAATTAATATGGAGTTAAGCAATGGAATGATTCATTCATAAGTCTTTTTTGAGTTCATTCTGGTCCATATATAATGTATAAAAAGCAGTTTCTTTGCCATTCTCTGGCAAAGGACTTTTCTGTGAAGACAAAGGTTTAAAGCCCTTCCCCCTTAGGAATTTCAGTCTGGTTTCACTGGCTGGGGGGGGGGGGAAGTCAATGCAAGTATTTAACTTGATCTCCTGGGTTTCCATGTGATGTCCAGCGTTGCATTTCAATCACGAACAATAAATTTGACAATCTCTTCTTCGAATTAAAATTGTTAATAATTGTTCTATTGGTGTTTATGTTGAAAGCTGTTGTGTGAACAAGTTGGTTGGTTGGTTATCTTGCTTAGTTCCTGTGGCACTAGAACTGATTTATGACTTCCTGAGGAATTCAGCTCATGTTTCAGTGCACACAGCTCTGATAGACTCTTTTGATTTGTCTGATTTGACTCATTTCTGCTACATATATCCCCCTTTCGATCGGCGAGGTGTTTAGGTGAAGACATCGTCGATCGCTGGAGAAACAAAGGCAGAAGAAGCAGACAAACACAGCAAACAGCAAGACAACACCTCCATGACAGTTACTGTACTGGTGCAGGCATCAGGTTATTTAGGTACACGTGGTTAAGTTCAATTAGTCAATGTAGTTTAGCACGTTGAGGATAGTTTAGATCGTCTTGGAAATTGTTTTTATTTTGATTCATCAATCAAATTTGTGGTTAACTTTGTTTGGTTCTTCTAGGTTGTCTTACTTTACACATTTACCGTTAGTTTTCTAGTAATTTCATTTTCAATTCAATGTATTGACCTATCATGCATGGAGCTCTCTGGCTTCCATTCAGTTTAGAGTGGCTGGCGGATATTAGGTGTTGCGAGTCAATCCTAATATCAGACCTTCGACCCTCGCAGGGTGTCTAGGCATTTCACCTACTCAGGAAAGAGGGGAAGGAGAAGGATAGGTAAAAGAAGAACAAAACAAAACAAGGCTGCTGTGGGTTTTCCTAGCATGTGTTACAACTACTATTGAGCTAGGATGTCAGGTGCAGCTAGTGTGTCGTGAACCTTAACTTAGTGTCAGGTGTTCTACCTATTGTGAGGATGGCTGCACGTTTCTTCATGGTGGGTATGTGTAACTTTGTTACGCTAAAAGTTGGATATTCTACCTGTGGGAAGAATATGTTTGTTGACTGTGTTATCAGTAGATGTGTTTACCTCTGGGTGTAGGTAATGTTGTGTATTACTGGTGTAGTGCATGTGTGGTCAGATCTGTTCAAGTCTGTGTTGTCTCCCCCTTTTTCTAGCATGTCACTGAAGACTGGCTCTCTGCATCTTTGGCTTGGATGAGGGCGTGTCCATGGTCTAATGAGGGGTCAGTCCAGCAAGGCAGGAAGTTCTTTAGCACGCCGTCGGAGGCAGTTTGGCATGGCTGTGTGAAGCTGAGTTGCAAAACTTGTCTCCTATGTTGCATTCTTCTTGTGATGCCTTCTGGCTGTAGCAGACTTTCTGACCTTCTGTGCTCTGGTGGTTGCTGTTGCACAGACAGGGAATGTGGTACTTGGAGTTGGAGTTCATTTGACAGTTTGTTAGTGACTGAGGTGATGTCCTTTAGTACCTCAGATTTTTCATCAACAGTTGGCCGTGAAAGACTTGTTCATTCTGGGTTGTTGTTGAACAGGTGCTTGTCATCTCTGATGCGGTGCACCAGGTGATCACCGGCCTTCCGTTCTGTCGCTGGTCACAGCGAGCATGACTCAACTTTGTGGTCACCTGCATGTAAATTGTCTTGAAGGAACTCTCTTAGTTGTTCCATGACTTGTTCCGTGTCTTCTAATGGTAAGCGGTTATGTTCTTGTGAGTACTCAGCACTGTGCATGTCTGAGTGGTGCTGAGGTGGGTTTTGTTGTCGCTTACCCACACGAGTTGCTCTTGGATGAGTCAGGTGATTACCTTTGGATATCTGGTTAGGTTTCCAGATGTTATCCTTTTGGTTTCTTGAGAAGCGTGGCTGGTCCATGGATTTTTCCAGCAGTTGGGCTGAAAGTGGTCGTGGATATGGGCGTCACGTTCTCTGTGCTCTTGCTGGAAGACTCTGGTGTTGTGATGCCACTGGGTGTCGGTCCAGTGCAAGGCTTGAGTCTTTGTTGACAGAGTTCAAGAGTGTGGATGTTTTGTTACCTTTCTTTGAGGCCAACTTCTGCTTGTTATAGGCCTTCTGTGTTAGGTCACGCAACTGTTGGATGGTCATGGAGTTCGGACAGGCCATGACACCTAGATGGTGACTGACTCCAGGGTGCAGATTCTTTAGGAAGAGGGTTTTGAAGTTCACATCCTCTTCAAGGTCAGAGTTGTTGTGTGCACCAAAGTAGGATTGTCGGAGTCGGTTGTAGTAAGCTTGTGGAGTCTCTTGACGACCTTGTTTTGGTTTCCAAGGCAGTTAACAGTCCATGTTCAGACTCTGGGTCTGTAAACTCTTTAATCAGGACCTCACGAAGTCGCTGGTAGTTTGACTTTGTTTGACTGGGCTGTCGATCTAGAAAGTTTCGTACCTCGGAGCTGGACGTGGCTCTAAGGAGGTATAACCAGTCTCTGTCAGTCACATGAGGTCTCACTTCCAGGTGAAATTCAATATCTCGCAGATAAGCTTGGATGTCGGGGGCTCTCTGTGGAGTTCGGGTTGAACCTGCTGATGTTTTTAGACAGCTTGTTGAGGTCTTTGATGGTCATCCCGTGTGCAGCTTCAAGGCCTTGGACGGGAGGTTTTCTTTCGTTGGCAGGAAAGGGTTGTGTGGCGAAGGCAGGTGAGGTTTTGGGTTGTGGCCCTTCGCTCCTTTCGTCACATGCCAGTTCTTGGACGTGGGACTCTGCTCTGCTCAGCAGTGATGAGGCTAAGAGATGTTTCTCTTTTCTTGGCTCTAGTTTGTGCTTGTAAGCATTTTGGAGTTCTTTTCTGACCATGTAGAGCTCATCGTTGGTATCATCTAGTTGTTGGGTCAGATTGTCCATTTCAGTGCTGTACCTTCAAGGTGGTCTTTCAAAGCACTATTTTCAGAATTCTTGTTTCTGATGTCTATCTTGGCTTTCCTAGTAGCTGTTCGGCATACTGGAGTCTGTTTACCAGGTCTTTCTGAGCAGCCGTTGCATGTTGCTGGTCGAGCTGAGCTGCTGCCAGGGCTGCTTGGAGCTTCATAACTTGTTCTGTTGTATCCTGCTCCCTCTCGCTGGGTGCTTTGAGTTGATTTTGAACTTTCACTTCCAGCTTGTCTATGCGACGTTGAGCACGTGTCAGCTCCTCTTGAAGGTGGGTGATGTGCTTGTCGCTCAGTTTCAGCTGGGTTGTGAAGGCATAGCTTAGTGAGCTCGTGATCTTGACTAGCTCCTCGTGGTTGTTGTTCTGGCTTGAATCTTGTGTCAGGAATCTTCTCAGGATTAGGATTATTATTAAAAATAATAACAGTTCAAATGTCTTTGGAGTGAGGCTGTCTGTCATGCCTCTCAGCCAAATGTTCACATCTTCCCCATGGGAAATGGGGTCTGCAGTCTGCGGCATGTTGGCACGCTGGGAGAAGAGAGACTGACACAGATCTGTGTGGAGTAAAAGCCTATGTGTGGTGGGACAACTAAGTGTTGTATCAGTGATTGTGAACCACTAGTGAAATGTGGTGATGACTGTGTTGGTCTCAGGGTGTCTAAGTAGACTAGAGATGCGAAGACTTTGTCACTCTAATGAGGAAGAGGAAAAGAGAGACAGAGGTGAAAAACAAATTCAAATGACAAGCAAAATTTCTGTTTTTCAAATGAGAAAATTATTTTTTCCAATTAAATGTTATCAAAAACGTAAACAATATTATTATATTTCTTGCTTTGGACAAAAGAATACAATAATAATTCTGATATCTCTTTTCTTAGTCTGACAGGATTGACACCGTACACCTTTCAGTTGGACCGCTCACCAGGGAGTCAGCGAAGGCGACAGTTGCTCAACACGTATCTCTATTAAATTGATCTCAACGTTGGATGAGATGCTAAAACTTGGATTGCGTTTCCAAATGTAGGGAGGTTAGGAAGAACAAATGAGAGGATGATTACAATCAAATTCATAAGGATGATTCGTCGTCTTTGGCACGATTGTGTATTTACTTCACTTAGAATTGATTGATGGTTCTTACATGTCCTACAAATGTAAAAAGAGAAGAGGAAAGTAAAGGAGAGAGAGGACGGAGATGGTAAGTCTCAGTAGCGGTTATCTCAACTACAAGGAGAGCGTTGTGTTAGTTGCTGCACAACTAATCAAACAAAATAAACTTTAAGTGAAAGAGAGTTGTCTTTCTAATTTATTTGAACTCGTAGTGAGGGATAACAATGTCTCCTTTTAGGGCTCAGGTTTGTCGTTCCCAGGCTAGGATACAAAAGAAATGGTAAGAAATAGGAAAATTAAAAAAATTAATAAATGGGCAAAATATGCAAAAATGAAATTAAAAAGAGGAAATCAATAGTAAAACAATAGTGGTTAAGTGTATAACCAAAACAGGAAGAGGGGTAAAACGCATTCAAATAAGTAAAGGTCTGAATAGCATATATTCAGATGGGTAATAAATAAATTAGGAAGAATAAGTTTACTTTAACTTCCAAAGTTCAAGGCTTATTCATTCCTAAAATAATTAGACCCAAAAGAGAATACTAGAAATAAAAGATCATATGAAATGATCTGAGAGGGAAATTTTAAATGCTTCCAAATAAATTTAATGTTTCAATTAAATTTCAATTTGACAATTAATAATTGTGAGTCAGTATTTCCCTTCTAGTAAAATGAAAATAAGTGGTCTAGTGAGAAAAGAGAGCGATAAAAAGAAAGGACTAACAAGTGTTAGTTAAGATGTTTAAAATGGTTAAATCACGTCAGCGTTGCCCAAACACACATATTTCTACCACTGGATGGTAATGCTAACGGCTAACCTTTGAGGCTAGTGGCTTTAGTATAGAACTTCAATGTAAATGCAATGGTTTCGTAGCTTA
>NW_020524659.1:0-15000 GCF_003368295.1 Carassius auratus
TTTGAAGCATAGCTGCTGGTCATGAGCTGGTCCTGGGCAGGAGCTAGTTGCTTAGGACCAGCACATGGCCAGCTCAAACCTGCAGCCATGCTTCATAACATACCTAACTAGCATATGCTGGTTTTTCAACAGGGTCCAGTTCGAAGGGAGCATTTATGTTCCATTCAGAGAGCATTAAAGTGTGCGAGGCATGAATTTAAATTGTATTTATTTCCATAGGTATATTATGTCACACTTTACAGTTCTCATGTATTTCCTGTGTTCAGGTAGTAGGGTGCAAAGAACATTGTGTAGGGACCCTGTCAATTCGAACACAGTTCATGCATGGCGCTCACTTCTAACAAACTGATTATCTGAATCAGGTGTGCTAAATAAGAGAGACATGAAAAATATGCAGAGCAGTGGTACGTGAGGACTGGAATTGAGAACATTGGAGTAGATTGTAATGGGTTCACTGTAATAAGTATTAAACATTTAGGTTGTTGGTAGTATTCCTACCTAGTTAACAGATATTTGTCTTCAAGGCTGGCTCTAAGGTGCACAGACAAAGCAATAACTGACCGTAATCTGTACATTTCAGGCAAGAAGAACTCCATCCTGATGCACAAAGTACAACATGATCTTAACTCTGGCGTCTTCAACAACCGTGAGAATGAGATGATCCAGGAGATTGTGAAGTACGATCGGGAAATGGTTAAACTGGTTAAACAAGGGGACATGCAAAGGCCCAGGGCCATGTCCATGACTCCTTCAACTCAAGGGAACATATTTACACCTTCTAGTCAACCCTCTACAAGTTCTGCTATTGCTAGCCTTCAGCAGGCTGTTGCCATGAGCTTCTGTCCCCAGATGGGCAACCCTCTAGTGGGTGCTGGGGCGGTCCAGTCTCCCCGCATGGTTCGGCGCTTTCAGGTGGTCCAGAGCCAGACACCCCCAGGCTCCCAGTACTCCACCTTAGCCCTCGCCTCTGCCCTTGCAAGCACACCTGTCCACAGCCCTCTGGTAACTGCTGGACGAACATTCCATTATGGTTCTAGCCCCCCAGGTGCACCCTCAGGCTCCCAGTTATCCCTTGTACAGCAACACGTCCCCAGTCCCACACATCGACCTCTGGTCCCCAGGAGCACTCTAAGCCAGGACGCCCGAGCGCTGTCCGCCTCCCAGCCATCCTTACCCCATGACATGGTCCAGCCAGTTGCCCCAAGCCCTCCACAGTCCACCAGAGTCTCCTCCACTTCCATCGGTCCCCCTCTGAACCTCCCGGGCCCTGCTGGTCTTAGAGGAAGTATCCCACCAAGAATGGCACTACCCCATCAAATGTCTGTAGGTGCATTTCCTCCTGCGTCCCTCCCTCAGATGAGAACCATCTTGGATTCAGGACTGCCCAAGAAGGATTCAATAACCAGTCTCCCAGAAACTGAGCCACAACACATCAGATCTAGATTATCGTCAAATTTGTGACCACGATAGAGTTGGCGGTCTCTGTCTGGGCCAGGAATGTTTGGACTCTCCTTCACCAAGTACTATTCCCGACCCCCTGTCAGAACTTTAAAATTTACTCTCAGAATGTATGTGGTGTGACTGGTCACAAGGGCAAACAGACCCTAGAGACTTAATAGTATAAAATCAACATGTCCATTCTTACCACAATTGGAACATTTCCATTTTACCTATGATATAAACATCAATGTAGCTTCCTCCCTCACAATTTGCCTCTTTGACATGCTTTTCTTTATTGTAGCTGTTCACAAAGATTACAAATGTACCACTCCCTTTTATATACTGTAGTTCAAACGATGCAAACTGATGTGTGTCTGAATACCGGTACTTAGCAGTTTGCTTCTGATCAGAAAGTAGGAGCTTACTCCCTCTTCTTAACATGAACCGGCTAGACAATAGATATTTAACCTATAATGCACTATATTAGAATTGATGTAGAAAAAATGTATTCAACGGCTCGAGAGTCCCAAATTGGTTTCGAAACAGGATGTATTCTTACTGGAACTGCTGTCCATGTGCTTGTCTTATTCCTACAGACCAAAGTTGGGCCCATGGAAAATGTTAACATGAGATGATATGTAAAGGTTTGTCAAATGAAATGAAAGGATAAAAACAAATACAATTTCATTGCCTTGATTTTGACTAAACATACTGTGTGTGTGTGTGTGACCATACGTGTTTTTCTTAGCTGTCCCACAACAGAGCATTTTTCTCTTGACTTAGCGTTGGAATGATTAAATGAACCAATAGTTTCCTAATTAAGGTTCATGGAAGTGAATACCACATAAATTTCAAGCTGATTATGCTGCTGAAGTATAAAGTTTGACGACAGGGAAACTCATTTGCCCTTATCTGGTGCATTCAAATGCACTTAAGTCTTAATTACAAAGGACTTAAGTAGCTTTGTTCTCAAAGGTCAGGTTCATAATTAATTAACTATTTATTTTAAAGATTGTGGCTTTGTCCTGTTTGTGAAAATCGTCCTCCCTCACAAATAATGCACAAGAATATGACTTAATTCTTAAAGCCTAAGCAGTTGAGGGGGACTGGACATTTTAGAAAGCTAGTGAGGTTAAGCAAGTGTGTACATTGACGGCGATTACCCCCCTCCTCTGAGATGTGACGAGATCCATCAGGCGACGACGAGTCGCTCCACTATCTGTTGTCTGGAGCACTAAATAACTTGCTCGCCATGGCTACCTAAATGAGGTCTGATGTCTTCTCAGTCATTGAATTCTTGAAAACCTATTTATATTCTGCTGTTACTTACCATTTCACAGCTTGAAAGAGACTATAGGCTTCTCCTTTTTGCTATTGGCATCCTGGAGACAAAGGAAAGCTTGAATTGAACGGTTATGTCTTCTAACAAAGAAACAAAATGGGCAGATGGTTGAAAATATCATCAGGCTGTTCGTATGCAGGGTGTGAAGTTCATTTATGATTACTTTGAATAGAATCATAATGTCTTTCCCTTGTAAAATAGTTTTAAATGATCCCTGCAGACTTTGCTGTGCACAAAACCAGTGCCGCCCCATAAGCTGATAAAAAAAAAGAAAATAAAAAAAACCCTTATAGCTTATTTTAATTTTATCCTCAATTTAATTTTGCACCAAAACAGATGCTGATTTTATTCAAGATATGCCAAGTGTTACTTTTTTTTGCCAAATTCTAAGTAATAATTCTAGCAATAATGTTTACAGTGTGTCCATGAGAAAATATTTTGTCTTAGTTGGAGTTATCATTAAGAAAACACATGTTCCACAAAGTACCACCAAGTTATACTATGCATTATGGTAGAGGAGATTTTTTATTATTATTATGAAACGTTTGTCTGGAGGGCATGTTAACTTTTAAAACACCGCATCCATTTCATTTAACCATACCATCTCTGGTTATTTTTTCAGGACTATATTGACTGAAGAGCCATGTTTTTAGCAGCAATTCTGCAGTTTTGTTTGAATAAACATTCAAAACATCTTGTGGTCAAGCTACTTAAACAGTGTTCTATTAATAAGGATGTTACAAGAGCCTGGGGTTGTTTTGAAGCTTTGCACGAAATAAAGATGTATAATGATGGGCCAGGGTGAAATTTACTTACTGCTTAATTGACTTCATTATATCAGGTCAGAAACATGTGACATGGTGAAACCTTGTTTTAAATTCCAAGACCAAACACAAAACCCACAATTCTGAAGTGCATTACTTTTTTTTTGGGGCATGCAGTCATCTTTTAGTTCCATTAGTAATGTTTGGGACATAAGGAGCAGAAGAAGTAACCACATCAACTGGGAAATAATAATGAATTCAGCTAAATGAGCTAAGCTTTTATCTCTGTTTTAGTCATAACTTCTGAGATGGCCACTTCAGTCATTGGGCTAAAAGGTATCTGCTCATCTCATATCCATCCATGCGTGTCCTACAAGGGAAATTTGTCTAATGTAGCCCTATTACAGGTACCTAATGAAGGAAAAAGCTTTGATTTTATTGTAGTATGCTGTTGGGAATGGTAGCAAGCATTAAAAAAAAAGTGTCAACAGAAATATAAAGTTTACTTCATTAAAATGGGTTCAAACATGGTTCTTCCAACTGATTGAAACATCTGTTGCATAAAATTGTAGGCTGTTATGCATTCATACATCAATTTATATATGCAGTAGTCCACAATGATGGTTTAGCAAAGTGATTACATGATTATAAAAGTGCTGCGTCTTTAAGAAAATGACGTTTTCCTCTTGTAGGTCATTGCTTTAAGTGACTTCTCAGACAGCTTCTAGAGAGTTTGAGCCATCTTATGAATGATTAAGTGGAGTTTCATCCAATCACTAGATTCGAGAGCAATCTTGATTCTTTTGCAGTGAAATCTGCATAATGACGAGAATCTCTGGCTGAAAGAAATGACTTGTGGTTCAGTGATTTAAATGATTCAGCTAAGTATTCTGTTTAAAAGAGTAATTCATCAACAGAATCAGTTCAGATGAGTCACTAGTTTGTGAATCATTTCACACGGGAAAGTGTGCTTTAGAAAGACGTTTATCTGAATTCCAATGCAAATTCAACTCTGATTAGCAGTAAATTAAAACTTCTAAATTCTCTTTGAGTGATTCATTAAAGGAATCAGTTCAGAGTCGAACTCAACTCGGTTAAGTACACAAAACATTTCTTGCTTCATTTCAACAAAAGCAAGAAATGATTTGTGGTTCAGTGAATCAAAAATTAGATGATTCAGCACTGCTAGTGATTCATTCCACTAAGGATTTAATTTCATTTTAGGGATTTTTACTCAATAACTGACGTCAACATGATTTTCATTCTCAACCAAAATGCAATCACTCGTCATGCGGTACTTCAAAATGCGTATTACAACAGGGTGTTTGGTAACATGGAAACCTAGCTCTTGTTTTATTTTAAAGATTTACTTCATAAGAGTCACTTGTTTCTGAATCACATTACACTGGTGACTGCTGTTCAAAAATGTGTTTATCTGCCCGCACTGCAAACTCGACTCAGGTAAATTGAATTTCTTTCACCTCTAAACTGAGGAAACATTGGCCGTTAAGTGTCTAAAAACATTATGTGGCGGCACACAGCTTTAAGCCCACAAGCTATTATCATTGTAAGGATAACGTCCCACGCAGAGGTTGTTGGAGATGGCAGGAAATGAGCTGGTCCGTTGACGTCAATTCTCGTGTAATCAAGTGTAGCCCTGCATTGGATTGGTTTTGTTTCGAATTGCCTTTTGTAATAAAACGCTTTCAAAATCCAGAAAACAGAAAGCAAGCTGCTGAAGCAAGGTATTGGGTCTTAAAACTTTCAATAACAATTAACCTTTCGCCGACCCAGAGTGCAAAAATATTGACTTTATTTCTTGCCGAATGCCATGTGTACATTCTCCGACAAGCACCCAACAGATCAAAACGCCTCTGATCATATAACACAGTGCTCTCGAGTCCTTAAAAAAAAAGGATGGCACAGGGTCACACGTCATCTACAGTTTTCCCCAAATACTCCTAAAGGTGCTCTATTATCATAAATATCCTCGCGTTTCTTTGCTGGCTGTGAAATGTGAGAGCCGCCAGCTGTGGGGGGATGCTGGGAGTAAATCATGTCCAAGTGGAAATGTCAGAGAGGGCCTTTCAGACGGGGCTGCCTTGAAATCGATGAGAGCCAGAATCATGTGGTTAATCAGCTCCGTGTTAGCACTCAGAAGTAAAGGAGCGGATCAGAGCCCTGCCGAGAGCGCGTTCTCACTCCATACCGAGAGGAGACAGGGGCGACTCCTGTTCCCCTCCACAAGAACTCTGCTTCAGTGCTTTAAGTGATGTCTTTATGATAATATGACAAGACAGACAGACACACACACACAAACTTGCTCACGCACACTCACTTATCTACCAGATCAATCAATCTAGTCTCAGTCACGCACACTTTTCGATGTAGTAAAAAGCAGCAATCTGTTTTGATGAGGTCTGTGGAGGGCTCTCAGCCTCCGGATGAAAGCTGTCAGTCAGCTCATGATACGCTCCTCAGCTAAAGAAATACACCGATTCTTTCACCTTCTCCAGGTCAAAATCACCTACGAGAGAGAAAATACATAATTATGCTCTTTAAGGATGGAATATGTACAGTAACAATGAACAGAACAGTTGATTTTAGCACTCATTTAGTCATTTAAACCACAAGAGCCAGACTGGAGTACAATTTATTTTGTAATTATATAGCTTTGATGTTAAGTCTATATAGATTAAGTCTCTTATGCTCATCAAGGCTGAATTTATTTGAGCAAAATACAGGAAAAACAGAACTATTGTGAAATATTATTTTAGTTTAAAATGACAGTTTTCTACATAAATATATTTCGAAATGCAATTTATTCCTTGGGTGGCAAAGCTGATTTTTTAATTTTTTTTAGCAGTTTTGAAAACAGTTGCACTGCATATTATTTTTGTGCAAAACGTGAGTATCTCATCATATGGGAACTCACGAAGAGCTCATAAAAGTCTTTATCTCCTTGTTTATCTGCTCACTGTTCATTTTGTTTTGGATACACGCTCATTTTGCATCATCAAATCATGTAGCATAGCGTCACATCTTGTCATTACTCACTGGTTTTGGTTTGTTTAAAAGTATTTGGTTGGTGTTGCATTCACATTTCGTTTTAGTGCTGTCAGAATTATGTTTAATTATTAGGCAAATTAAACAAACTTTGTCATGTTTCTATATTAAATATATTATATATATATTATATATTATATATATATATATATATATATATATATATATATATATATATATATATATATATATATATATAAAATAATTTAATAAATAGACAGTATACATATAAACAAAAACTTTTAATTTTGACGTGATTAAGCATTTGACAGCACTAGTTCGTTTGTAAGCAAACGGAGACTTATCTTTTTAGTGGTCTCGGTCGGCTTGTTTGGTGTGCATCAGGGTTCTGATGGCAGCATTCACACTTTTAATCGAACCAAACACGAAAAGTGTGAACACACCCTTACTGTACTATACTTGTCCTTTTTTAATAAAACCAGAATAGTTTTATAATATCAATCATTTATTGGATATTGCCCTTATAGTTTATAGTGTTTAATTATTTCCCTTTTTTAACTAAAGGTAATTAAAGTAATTTATTCCTGTAATGTCAAAGCTGATATTTTGCTGAAATGTTTTATTATTAGTTTTAAAAACTGACAATTATTTTCAAAAGTAGCTGTCATGAAATTGCCAAAATTCAATGAAAAAAAGTGTAATTTTCTTGCAAAATAATAGATTTCCGTTTCTTAAAATAAAACAAAATATGACCCAGACATTTTTTGACAGGCTTTCATGAAAATCACCAAAAAGTGCTGCTGTGCACATTAAACAACTGTAATTAATTTTAAACAAATGTAGAACCCAAAATCAATGAAAAATAAATTTTTTAGACATATAAAAAAATACCACGCCACTCTACGTAATCAATCCATTCAACTCTAATCAATTTAATTTGTTCTAGAAAACATGAAAGGAATCCCACAGGAGGTATTAATGTAGATAAAACACTTAGGCAGTTTAGCAGCGACTGACTCATGCAAACATTAGAGGGTGGTCTGCTTGCTTGCGCACAAGATGTCTATTTGTTATGAAGAACAGAGCAGAGGAGCTCAGGCCTATGGGACACACATGGATGGACACACACTCCTCAGGCAGACAATTTCATTAGTGAAAATAAGGAGGAGTCCTGGAAGAATACAGAGCCTGACTCTAGTGGCACGCTTTTCAAAACTATATAAATAATATTACAGAAATAAAATCAGTGAATGTATCACTGTTATATGGCGTATGAACCATCTTATTGCTTGTTTTTATTGACGCTGAGTTTTTTAAACATGTTGTAAAAGCACCCCCTCAGTATTGTCCCTGATGAATTAGCGATTTGATGTGCCAGATGTGTGTGATTCTGCTGTAAATGTGCTCATGTTGTCTAGGGCTTTTCCTTCCGGCTCGTGTTACGTAAACAGATTAACCAGTTGACAGAATTAACTGTCATCAGTTTAATGAAATCTATCTCGCTGATGAACATAAAATCACATGTGCGGTTCGGCGAGATGGTGCGACGTTACGCAACGGTAAAAAGCTGCCTTAAACCTGACAAGCTGTCGATCGAATGAGGTCGAGAAGCCCGCCTGTGTGTCCGAAAGTGACGGCTGCAGTGCTCAGGGTTTAACTCACCTGTTTGAGGAACACTAGCCAAAAGCTGTGTCATCTTATAGTGCTCTTCAAACTTCTTTGGTTTGGATATAACCCTGTGACAGTGGAAAAATAAATATTCAGGTTTATCTGTAGGCCGAATTTAAATATTCATTGGCCAAAATTAGACATTTAATTATTTAATTCAGTTGTAGCATAAATTTTTTTTATTTAATGTACTATTTTAATCCCTTTTTACTGAAAGCAGAATAGATTGACCCTGGACCCCAAAACCAGTCTTAAGTCTCTTGGGTATATTTGCATTAATAGCCAAAAATACACTGTATAGCTTTTGCTTTTATGCCAAAAATCATTAGGATATTAAGTACAGATCTTGTTCAATGAAGATATCTTGTAAATTTCCTACCATAAATATAGCAAAAATTAATTTTTGATCAGTAATTTGGTATGCATTGCTAAAGCCTTAATTTGGACAAATTTAAAGGGAAAATATTTAGACCAATATTTGATATTTAATTCTAGCCACAAAGTATTTATACACACTGTTAAAGTGTGTATGAATTTTCATTAAGCACTATATATTTGTAATATCGGCTATGTATCATTTATTGGCCATAAACAGGAAGATACTGTAATTATTGGTATATGGCCAAATTTTTTATATCTGTACTCATTTAGATAGCATTTAAGTGGTTAAATAATATATATTTTAAAATGTATCAGTATGACCTGATATTGAATATTTTTCAGTCCATATTGGATATTTAATGGTTTCTGTCTATTACAAATTAACTTTTAGGATCCAAGCATTTATTTATGAGTTATCTGCATTAATGTTGAAATTATTTTTTTTTCTGCCAATATTTGATATTTAATTCGAACCACAAAGTATTTATACACACTGTTTAAGTGTGTATGAATTTTCTTTAAGCACTATAGATTTGTAATATCGGCTATGTATCAGTTATTGGCCATAAACAGAAAGATACAGCAATTATTGGTGTTTATTAAAAAGAAAATACCATAGATTTATAATATCAGCCATTTATCAGTTAATGACCTTATTGGCTTCTTTATTTTCTTTTTAGGTGTTAATTTTCTTTCTTTCTTTTTTAAAGAAAGTAGCATAATATCGGTCATTTATCGGTTATCGGCCTTAACATGAAAATTATTTTTTTATCTCTCATTATTTGATATTTACAAACAATTACAACCTATTTTTTTATATTATTTTTTAGAGTGTATAATTTTTCCTTGAGTACATCCCTAGTAGCTAGCAGTTGAGTATCTAACTACTTACCATAATAGTTAAATACCATTTAGACGTTAAAAACTGCAATGGGACTTACGGTGGCCTGCTGCAATACTTCTTTAGAAGAAACCCCGACAGCTCGTCTAGAATGGGCTGACTGTGCAGAGCCACAAACTGCTCACGACACACCTGAGGAGCGACAAAGAGCACTCATTCAATCATTATGCACATTAATGCGCCGACTTCAATGCTATCTCCCTCTCGCTTCCCCTTTCCCTCAGACGTTTCACCTCTCTTCTATTTGAACTTTCCCATTTTAAGAGGAATCTGTGGTCACAAAGCATGTCAGGGAAAGACTCGCAGACAATAGTCCACTCACAGAAGGAGAGAAGGATGGGAAAAGATAAAAGTCCAAGAAGAGTCTCAATTCAGACAGCTGAATATGGTTTGAAAGAATTGCTGGAGTTATTACGCTTCAGAAGTTCATCGCAAGTGTCACATGGAGGTTAAGCTTATCTAATGAAGGTGACTGTTAAGTAAAGCCGGTGAAACAACATGATGGTGAGGGAATGATGACATAACTTTCATTTTTGGGGAAATGATTATCAAACCAAAAGAAAAAATAGTTCTAAAACAGATCAGGTAAATTAAATGAAATGCTAAAGTAAATAAGGTTTTTTGTATTTGAAGATAAGTCTAGTTAATGGCAGCTTTCCAAAAAATGCTTCAGTTGAGATGATGAGCGGTGTGGCCATTCAATACCAAAATAACCCATGCTGACAGGGTTGGTTATTGGACATATGGTGAACTCAGCATGCAAACATCTGGCCGTTAAGCTGACATGGCTGGGCCGCTTAGTCATTCCTGCTGAAAGAATACCGTTGAAATATATTCGGCAGTGAACACTTTGTTCCTTACACACCCTGTTCATGATGTCCACCGTCACAGCATGGGTCCAATAACAGTCATGGACGGACACAAACGTCAGACCAGCCCTGCAAGATTGAAGAAAACAGGAAAATGTACATACCACATAAAAAAATTAATAAAAATAAATAACAACAACAAATAACAACAAAAATAATGAATAATATTGTTAATATAATTTATATATTATAAAATGTATTATTACATATTTATGTATTAGTAATGTATTAGTTTATTTTACTGTATTATGTATTAGTTGTTATTAAATACCTGGGATAATTTATTGTTATCAATATTATGCTATAATATGCTATTGTTGAAGTGTGATTATTATTATTATTATTATTAATAATAATGCATATCTTACTATTATACAATATTAATACTATCATTGTTGGTATTAATAATAATGACTTGTTAATATAATTTATATATTTTATAAGATGTATTATTATTAAATATATACACATTACAAATAATTGTTATTTTATACTAAAATATTTTTTATTAAAATACAATTTTCATTTGTATTACTAATAGTAATCAATAATCAATAATAATAAAATGTTTATATGCATGAGTATTATCATCGTCTTCAAATATAAAAGCATTATATTATATTATATTATATTATATTATATTATATTATATTATATTATCATTCATTATACATACTGTATATTTCTGGGCCCAAATTCACAAAACATCTTTGGACTTAAAGTAGCTCATAACTCGCAGATTTAGGAGAAAATCTTAAAAATGATGGGAGTCAATCCTAAATTTAAGACTCTAAGATTATTTCACAAAGCCTTTTAGCTCTAAAACTAAGAAATTAAGAGGACTCCTAAATCACTAAGACCGAACCACAAACTACTCCTAAAGTGTCTGTTGCCGGCATTCTGTCTCTGAACGTAACATTTTTTTAAAAAATATTTGATGATAACAACCTTTTTAAAAGGTATGACCATTTGTTTTGGAGGTTACCCAAAATTCAAATAGTCCTTTGATTATATCCTTGTTTTCATGTAACAGTTGGGCAAAGACTAAAAGCCGCTCGTGTCCAGTTTTTTTTTTTTTTTTACGTTTGCATGTCTTAGCCATGATTATTCTTCTCTGTTAATTAAAATGCTGTTTGCATATTTGCATATCCACTAACTGTTTTTGAGAAACATACATGTAAGAGGCTGACAAAAAGCTGAATATATAATTGTTTAATTAGCATCACTTATACTGCCTTTTAAAATCTTTATTTGAATGTGGCAATAAACATTTTTATTTTTAAACCTTCATTTGAATATGGATTATCGCTACAATATTTCCATGAACAAATCTCTGTCAGAGACTATCAGCCAATCACTGTGTGCATAGTTAATAAGTATGCATCCATAGCAACGAGGTCAACCGTGGCCTTATTCTTAGCTTAAAACTTCTGTCTATTCTTTAGTAAAAGTTGGTCACAGCAGGTTTGTGAATAGTTTTTTTAACTGCTATTAAGGAGAACTCTTAGTGGTAAGATAAAATATTTTGTGAATATGGGCCCTGGTCTACTAATCATTTTAGGTCACAAAAAGTATTAAAAAAACATTAAACTCAGATCTGCATATTAAACAAACATGTAAAACAAAATATATTTTGTATCATATATGTCATAAGAAAGTAGTTTCAGTTGTTTCTATTCTTAATCCTGGATAAACAAACTCTTGTTTTTCTGTTTCACATTCTTCAAATCTTGATATCCTGGTTAATGTGCTTATTTGCATGTTTATGAGATATAACGTGGACTAAAGAAGAAAATTACCTTAATTGCTCCATTTATGTTGACAAACATTACAATTGTAACTTTGAAACAAAATACAGGTCATGAGAAACTGTGACTGTACAAACCTTATGAATATTTAATGAGGTAAACTCTTAAATATATGATTGGTGGTTTGTTGTTGAGTCTAAACACATAACCCAGTGTTAAAAGCCCGTTTGAGTGTGGGATGTAAAAAACAGTCTGCTCAGCACCTGTAACAATGCAGTGATGTCAGCATCATGTGAGTGGAGTCCAGAGAGTGGATAAAATTAGGAGGGAAGGCATTTTTCTGCTTCATGCTGTCAGGTTTCCTAAAAAAAGGCACAAGAAGCACAAGCTTAGTCTTGGTACGACGCACACTTGGGTAATTAAGGCCGGCGTCGCCATCCTCTCGCTGGGCAATACATACACCTGTAGCTCCAGGATTCATACATCACTGAACAGGTAGGTCAGTCTTAATTACCATCCGAGACAGAGACACACAATGAACATAGAGCACCTGCTGAACCAGTAAAGAGTAAAGAATAATGTCTGTGCTTCATATTCAGGCAAAATGGTTCAGAATAAAAATAATGATACTTCAGTTCATCACGGGTTTTCTGAAGTAATTCCCCTTCCTTAGCCTGTGAGGTTAAAGAGATAGCTCACCCCAAAATGAACATTCTGTCATTAAATATTCATCCACATTGCTTCAAACCCGTAAGACCTTGGTTTATTTTCACAAGACAAATCAAGATATTTTTGATGAAATCCGAGAGCTTTCTGACCCTGCATAGTCAGCGAGGTTACTACCATGTTTAAGGTCCCGAAAGGTAGTAAGGACATCGTTAAAATAGTCCATGTGACATCAGTGGTGCAACTGTAGTTATGAAGCTACAAGAATACTTTTTGTGCACAATGAAAACTAAAATTACAACTTATTCAACAATTTCTTCTCTTCTGTGCCAGTCTTTGACACGCGTTCATGAGAGCGTCATGGTACTCTCGTGAGCGTACAGAGAAGACAGCTCCAGAAGAGAAGAAATCTTTAAATAAAGTCTTTATTTTTGTGTTCTTTGCGCACAAAAATGAATTTTGCAGCATCATAAAATTATGGTTGAACCTGTGATGTCACAATGGACTATTTTAATGATGTCCTTGCTACCTTTATTGGCCTTGAACATGGTAGTTGTGTTGTTGTCTATACAGGGTCAAAAAGCTCTCGGATTACATCAAAAATATCTTAATTTGTGTTCTGAAGATTAATCAAGGTCTTACGGGTTTGGAACAACATTTTGATGAACTATCCTTTTAAAGTACACCACATACCATACATTCTTATTTAAACTAACTAAACCATTGGATGGTAATGTAGATCTTATACATATTAAGTACTGAAGCTATCAATAACTATCTATCTATAACCTTTAGGCTTCACAGAGCGACATTGTTCTGGAGAAATAATTTCTGGGAATTCAGCGAGGGCATTAGGTCACTGACCACAAGAGAGCTGCTGCCAACCTCATAATTTCATAATTTATTCAAGTCTCCTCATTAATGAATTCAGCCTCTAATTAGTGCACATGAAGGATCTTTGACTCAGTTCGTGATCTGTGTGAAACTCTGGTCAGGTCTTCTCTTTTAGCTGGACTCAAACAAGCTTCTTCAGCTGCATTCTACCCGGAAACTGTCCCCTGGGAAATTAGAGCGCTTCTATTGGATAAGGTTGAGATTTCTTTCACCACCTAGAAGAGCAACTGACATCTGGGACATTGGCATCAGAAGTGCATATCTGAAGAACGGCCCTTCAGCTTGGTATGCATGGACACCCAAGGCCATTCCTCAAAGCCTGAGAGCAATGTATAATCGCAGTGGCGGCTGTCAGTCTAGCCACAAGTGTTTTTGGCCATCTTAAAGAAACAGGAGATCCCTTTTCAGCACCCCGGCTTCTGCTAATGCGATTCCTGTGATAGTCCGTACTTGTATGGTTGTCTATGACAGGCAGAGATAGAGAAATACAAGTGAGGCCCATCATAAGTGGTTTTCAATCATGTCCTTGCAGCTTTTGGAGGAAGGTCAGCAAGATAGCTCTCATCTGAGTCTCCTCCAAGTGGTATTAACCAAGCTTGGGTAAAGCTCTGGAAGGAATGAAACTGTGAAATGAGGTGACGGTATTAAAACAGCAGATGCTTGCATACAGATTGAACATTTGGGGTTTAGGTGGGAAGCACAGAAGTGTTTAATAAAAGATGATTGACTAAGGAACATATGGTAAAGTGGTGGATGACGGTGCATTTGTTTATGCATGAAAATCTTTGAGATAGAGTCGAATAAGCAAAGATACTGCCACCACCTACACAAAGTTTTACTTTGTAAGGTTTCAGTGAGGCTTTAAAGTGTTAGTTCGCCCAAAAATGAAAATTAGACTGTGTTTTAATTACCCTTGAAGCATCTTAGGTGTATATGACCTTGTTCTTTCAAACGAATCCAGTCGGAGTTATATTAAAAATTGTCCTGACTATTCCAAGCTCTAATATTGCAGTCAGCTGGTGTTGCAGTTGAACAGTCCACAAGTCTTCAAATAAAGCTTGTGCATTCATTATATAACATGCCACAGACGGCTCCGGGGATGAAGAAAGGGCCCCTGTAGCGAATCCATGTGTTTTTTTGTGAGAACAATATCCACGTTTCAAATGTAATAAACACTTTTCTCTCACTTACACTGACTGTCATACACTGTAGCAGTTCCGGCGGATGAAGAAGTAACATATGCGCAGCGCGCGTACCTCTGAGGTATGCTAGTCTTGCAAGATTAATTGTAGGAGCAAAG